>NW_028301594.1:7338645-7492500 GCF_987345545.1 Pholcus phalangioides
AAATTCAAAGCTTTTACTGCATATTGTGTGTGTGGATATCACAAATATTTTTATGATTCTGCAAGACTTAGGTTTAGGTTTGTCTACATTGAATAATTTACAATTTATGTGTAAATTGTATTGTATGTGTAATTGTATTGTATGTGTAATTGTATTGTATGTGTAATTGTATTGTATGTGTAATTGTATTGTATGTGTAATTGTATTAACGTGAATTATCTAAATTGCTCATACACAATGAATCAAAGTCAAGTCATGCAAACAAAAATTTTTTACTGGATTCTGGATGTTACCTTGGGTTCAGCTTTTTGTTTACTTTGATTTTCATCCTTTGACGATTTAAAACTGAAAAGGAAAAATATTTTCAATTACAAAAGCGTACCAGTCAGTTTAAATGTGCAAAATAACTAAATAAATAGATACAATATTTTCACATGAAATAGAACACAAAATACACGGTATTCCAAATTTATCTTTACAATTTTTAAATTTAATTCATAAAATATAAAAGATATTTACGTCCAATTTGTTGCACATGATAAATAAGTATAAACATATGATTCAAACTGATAATTTATGACATATAAGTACAAACTCAATTTTTTTCCCCGTTATGAGAAGTGTTGAAACGTTCACACAATTAATATAATTAAATGCTATTTTGTGTATGTTACCAAAAGATTTCACTTGTCATGACTCACAGGCAGATTGGATAAATAATAAAATTGATTTGATACGTTTTATATTGCAAGATGGCATGTTTCTAAAGTGGATGCAAAAAACATAAGTGTGGATAATAAGTATGCTGTGATAGCTAAATCTTAGAATGAAAATAACTTGTGGCAAAAGTCAGTAGAATCATCATGTGATAAAGCTGAGGAATCTCTTGTGTCTGCCATGAAAATGGTCCATTTGTAAGCCAATGAAGACTTAGCAACAAAAAAATTTGGGACCTTGAAGGAGCATGGATTAGGGTTGCTCTCCCTAATCACGTTTGTGCACGTTTGAATGTGATTTCCAGCATTAGTTCTGAAAGTTATGACTCAATACGAGATATGGAAGCGGCTATGACATTAGTAATCCAAGAAATAGTAAAGAGGGCTAAAAAAAAGGTAATTTTCACGTGTGATAGATGAATGTACTGATGCGTCAATGGAAGTCTAATAATGTGAAATTTGTTCACAATGGTAAAATATTTATCCACTGTGTTTAGTGGAAATCAAAAGCGCTTCCGCTAATTAATTGTATACTTCAGTGATAAAAACATTGGAGAAGTTAGGCATTGATGTGTCTAAATGTTTTATGGCTACATATGGTCCCTCAGTAATGACTGAAATTAGACTGGGAGTGGCTGCGCTTTCCGAAAAGTGCAATGCTTTTCTCAGTGCACTGTGTTGCACATAGGCTGGCACTTGCATCTAGACAGGCTGCTGCTGAATCTGCTTACCTGGTAAAATATCAAGACATTTTGAAGCATGTTGCAAATATTTAGAGAAATCTCCAACAAGCCAAACAATTACAAGCTCAAAAATATTCTGGATCAAAATGGTAGAAAAGTGATAAAACCATCAGCGACCAAGTGGTAGTATCTAGGAGACAATGTAAAATAATGAAATGACAGTGAATATTGAATTGAATCTAATCAGTCTTCCCTTATATATTTTCGTTTTTGCAGGAGATAAATGCCTAGTAGCCCAGGGATTACTGAAACAAATGGCATCATTCCTGTTTCTTGCCACTACTACAACATTGAATGACATTATGTTGACCATAAATAAGTAAGTACAGCGTTTCAGAAACAAAATTCAGATTTTGAATTTGCTGAAGCAAGTGTAAAAGCTTGTTTAGCAGATTTGGAGTACATTGAAAAACAAAACTGGCACACATTTGATGGACTTCCTAGATAAAATCCCTAAAAAAATAGGAATATGAAACACATATTGTTTCTGACAGCCAGTAACAAGAAAATTTTGAGAGCTTGTTGGAACAGTTTATTTCCACAATAATCACGAACATTCAAAACAGATTGGGAGATATGGACACATTTTGAATTTTCTTTCACCAACCAACTTGCTGAATTAGATACATATGGCAGAGATGAAATGTCTCAAATACCCCAAAACTGCTAAGAATAAATCCTGAACTAATGGAATTTGATTCATCTGATTTGTTATGCGAATGGGCTTTGTTTGAACAAATCATGTACAACAGGTGCAAACAAATGAACTTAAAAGAGCTGCTTGACCTCATGTTTGTAAATGCCCTTTGAGTATCTATCACTTGTCAAGTTGGCCATAACAATTCCTTTACACACAACAGACTGTGAAAGAAGTTTCAGTGCGTTAAACATGAAAAATGATATTCAAAAGACTCAAATTATGCCACGTCAACATCAAGATAAAAATTAAAGGACCAGAAAGAAAAAAAACAATTTTGGAGAAGCGGGCCAGTTTTTGAAAGAAACCAAAGTGTCAAATTCTAAATCCAAGTGTTTTGGAAAAAAATAAACTTAATCATTTGTTTCAATTGTGTTTGTCGTGTGTGTGCACCATTTGTGTGTTTCTATTGTTTTTTAACCAGTCAAGTGGTTACGACAGCGTTTGCTGTCGCTGCCATACGTAATGTTGGTGCCTACGACAGCATTTGTCGACAAAGTCTTTGCGGTCTTTTCACAGATATGACGAAATAATTTGTCATACATGTGCTGCCATCTCCGTACAGTCATCCTTCTACTTATCTCATCACTAGATGGAGTTGACAATCATATTTCAAGGTCTGAGATTATTATTACTATTATCTTTGTCATGTTTTACAAAGCTGCATCCCCATCGCCTTTTTTTTTTTTATTTCCGATTCCCTTGCGAAGATGCATCTGTTTTATTACTCATATATCTTTTAGCAAAGGTTCAACTACTATGGTTCCACACAAATCCATCAACAGCATTTCTTTTAGTCACAGGACATTATGACCGCCCCTCCCCACTTTTGGGGTGTCATATTATGTCTTGACACATTCAAGCTATAAAAAAACATGCTATCAAAAAAATATTTTAATATTTCAAAATTCCAAGAAAAGGAAAAAAAAGGAAAAAGTGTGCGTATCTTCTAAAAAAAGTGGGCACCACGGGTAACGCTCGGAGAAATTAATTGGACAGTTGACTGGTTAAACTACTTGAAAAATACAGTTATCATTAATTATTATATGTAAATTGGCATTTTAACATTTTGCTAAAGCTTTTTTCCCCATCTCAAATTTTTTTGCTACATGAATTTTTTGCAAATCCTGCATCCTTCATCTTGTCAAAACATGTTTCTTGCGATGTCCTCCAATTAAAGTCTGATTTTATTTTCAAATTTTGAACAAAGTTTAGTTTTTAACAACAGATCCCAGTGGAAAAAGCACCTAATACACAAGACAACTACAATATCTGGGCACTGTTAGGCAGAAAACTATCAGCGCATTCATCAACAGGATCCTGGCACAAATCTTTTATTACCACCAGCACTGTACTACATTATAAAGGTGAATGGTGCCGCCGTACCAGTGAGGACATTGACTGCATACAGCAGGTATCAGAAGCCTAGGTAAATCCATCAAAATAACAATAAGAAACCTGGCGATGCCCTCCACCACAATTCAGTCCCGTACAAATGTAATTGACAACAACCCTGCATTCTTCCATCAGGTTTGTTTCACTAATAAACTTTGTACTACTAGTGGTGAGCTTGTTATGCTCACCACTAGTAGTTGCATTATATGCAACAAACCGGACGTTAATATCTTGTAAACTTTATGCGTTATTAAATTTCAAAGTAGCAAAGATAAATTTTGAACAATGTATAATTTTTAAGAATTCAAAATTTTAAGAAAAAGTTTTTACGATAATGTTTTTGTAAGTTTTGTAAGATGTTCTGAAAGTATTTTATCAGCCCGAAGAAGTCACTTCATATAAAAAAAGTATTTCACTAATCGCTGAATTTTGCACTTCCCTTGTCTGGAATATTTTTATATTCAACTAGAATTGCATTAACATGTTTACAGAAACAAGTTTTTATTGTAAAACAAAAACAATCAAACCACAATCTCAAAAAATAGACAATAGTTAAATATATTGCGTAAACAAAAGTTGTAGAAAAATAAAATAAACTGTTAATTTGAATTCCTATTATAGAATCCAACATTACTAATGGTGAAAGTCTTGCATATTTTCAATAAATATCATACACAACAATTTTGATGACAAGTTTCACAGTTATAATAATTGAAGCTTTCGAAGTAACAATAGAGGTCTTCCAGCTTTTAAAAGGATCCATAACTTGATTCAATTCAATATATAATTTCGATGAAGATTTAATAATGTTATGGTTACGCATCCGCTGCAGAACATAAATGAAGAGAATCCAGTTGAATTTCTCGAACTATGTTTTTCAAAATAACTTCAATTAAAGGTTGAACCAAATATTTTCTCTCATGTAACCACTATTTTTCATTCTTTCCATAAAAATTTGATGAAAATATATATATGTACATTGAAGCAACATCACAAATGTACATAGGGTAGACATTCTCTCAGCTCACATAAAAGAAGTTGACATGGCCACTTAATGTTCACAATAATTCACACACAAGAAACTGAATTTTTATCATCATTTATGGTACCATGTTTAAGCCCAAGAAATGGTACACCAAAAAGTCCATATATAATATGTTGTTTGAAGGAATTTTTTCTAAATTTTAAATCTTTCACTGTCTGTCGAAGCTAATAGAATTCCAGCAATTCAACCACTAATATGAAATGAAATCATTGTTTCTTTAAACTTGGTGTATACCCCTGGAAGAGAAAAAAGAAAATGATTTGAAATTTATAAGAATACAAGATTTATGTATTAGGAGAGTAAGGACAGGATTACACTATACAAGTTTTATAAAGGTCTTAAAAGTGCAACCAATAAGCTTATTGGTTACATTTGAACAAATGCAACTGATAAGCTTTGTGAATAAGCTTATTGGTTGTAAGTGGTTTAATATAAATGGTAAGAAATCAGGGTTGGTAAAAACTTTTTTTTGGTTTAAACCAGGTTTTTTTTTGGTTTTAATTGCATTTACTTAAAAAAAAATAGAATTTCTGGAAAATCATTCAAACTTCTGATAATAAATGAAAATAAAATGTTTATTAATGTAATTAACACACAATTCCATATTTTAATAAAAACTATTTTTTGAACTTGATAATTTTATAGCTTAACTCAAAGAATTGTTGTGTTTGAGAATTTTTATTAACCCTATAATAAAGATGTTTTCTCCAGTTACTTTCAAAACGCTTAATTAGAGCACTGTTTTGCAAAAACTATGATAAACTTGTTTATCAAATACAATTCGTTTAATGAGGCGAATGCAGATTAATTTGCGATTTGCTATATACAGGGTGATAACTAAAGTTATGATTTCAAAACACTGTAAAAAAAACCACTGGTCAGAATGACTTGAAAGCTTACATGAATATTCCTGAAGCAATGGAATTTTGTATGGAGAAGGAGAAAAATGTACTTAAAAATGTAAAATAGATAATCCTGTACTCATCCAGCACATGGGGAAATTTGTTCCCAGAATGGAAATGGTTATCAGTCGAGGCAAAATTATAATGCAATTAGTATGGCATGATTTCACAATTCATGAAACCATAAAAAAACAGTCATTTAAACAAACTGCATTTTACACAAGAAATGTTAAATATGTGGTCCACAGTGTTCTGGCTATGAGGTGGAAGGCCAAAAATGCTTGTTGAACAGTAGACCAGAGTATGCCATGGTAATGATGTGCTTTCAATTCACCAAAGTTTTGTATCAGACCACTGTACATAACATTTTGGGATATCCCTAAAGCCAAAAGTTGCAAGGGTTATAGTAGCATTCACCTGAGAGATCAACATGGTGGCCAGGTGTATGCTATCTTGTAATTGTCAAAATGGTTCTTCAGCAGCTGCTTTGCTGGTGTTCCAATGTACAACTTCATAAAAGCTGTGCTATCCCCCACAGCTGGACCAATCTAAAAAAATTTAGGCGCCAGTCAAAATTGTTAGGAAACGTTTTTCAAGAAAAAATTCTTAATTATGTAGGTTTTTTTACTTTTCCGGGACTTTATGTCCCTCTCCCATGTTGGAATTCACATTACAAAATCAAAAAAATTTTGTCATGCTTACACTTCATTTTAGTAATGATGCATATAAAATTTTTGGCACCAAAACCGATTTTCTAGTCACCATGGCGACTTGGCACTTGTCCAGCCTTTCTATCCACACACTGATGTTGTTAAAGTACCGAAATGATGTGGTTTCACTAAATAGATCATACCACTGGCCAAGTACAGCATCATCTACTTGTACTTTCGCCAAAGAAAATCCTATTGCTTCAGGAGTATCCATGCACATTCTCAAGTCATTCTGACCAGTGGTTCTTACTGAATAGTGTTTTAGAATCGGGACTTTAATTAAAATCACCTTGCATATAGTTGATTATTTTTCATAAATCACTTACTACTGTACAGTAGAGCCTTGATCAGGATGAGGGTAATGGTGAAAATAAACTATTAAATATTGAATATTAGGCCTGGTGGCAATATACAGTATGAAATGTGCTGCTTCCTGCTGCTTTACCACTGGTGTTTGTGCTTTATGGGCAGCTGGTGTCTTTTGGATATACAGGGGTGGGAAGTGACAAAGTCCATTTTGGAGCACCGAAATTCAGGATCAGGCGTCATTTGGGGAGGGGGGGGGGCAACGCCCCCCCTGGAATTTGAAAATACACTAAAAAAGGTATATATATATATACATTGAGTACATGTACTTTCCCGCCCGCCCCCCACAGAAAAAGTTGAAATGACGGCCCTGTGTTCAGGATTCAGAGCAGTTTTGAAGCAAATACTTATAAATTTGAGTAGCAAAATTAACTTACAAGAATATTTTCGTTAACCCCCACCCCTTTTCAAACTACAACTTCAATGTCTTTTGTTATCAATCATCTTTTTTTTCAGCTTGCTTTTGTTTTTGGTATTTCAGGCTTTTGTCACCTTGTTTGAAAGAGCGGCTGTCATAAAATTTTTCACACCAGTCTATTAAGATGATTTTTGCTTACTGAGGGCACTATTTGCTATTTGGAACAGCAGTAGTTCAAATGGGCTAAAATTTTTCTATAAGTTTTCAATCTTTTTGTACTCGGAAAGAAATTGTTGCGAAATGGGAGAGAATTTGGAAAGGATCAACACAATGTTTAGCAATCCATTACTTATTTGGCAACATTAATGATTTAACACTGTGGTAATTCGGTTCTTTATTAGTTTCTAAATTAGCATTCATAATTTGGCAGACATGCTCTTTTACTCCCAGAATGAAAATTTTTATCACGAAACATCAAAAGTTGACACAAGCAATGACGATCGACTACAGTAATTTCTGCTGCTTTCAATGGTGACTTTTCTCTTTTTTTTTAAAACAGAAACTGACTCGCATTCGCGCTTTAACTCTATAATGCCCAGATCGCCTGTAGTCGGCCGAGTAGGTTAATGCCCATAACCGCCTCAAGTCGGCCCAGCTAGGGGGTATGGGTATGTTTTGGTGGGCTTTTGTCACCGACGGGGAAGAAGATGAAAGCTCTTGTCAGAGGCGGGACGGGAAAGACAACTGCAACGCCCTATCAATGGGATTTTAAAAGCTGATGTACTAGAATGTTCCTTGAGAATGAACTAAGGGTACTCAATGCATTTTACAAAGAGATAATACTGTGAGGAAAGGGGTGTTTTCAGTTGATAAATCATCTCCCAAAAATCCATTGAAATGAAGGGGTGAACGTCAATGCAAAGGGTGGCATGAATAAAAACTCATGGAGAAAGGGTGGGGAGAGGGAAAGTGGCCGAAATTTGGACGAGTCCACTTCGAACACAAAAAACTTGTTATTTTCACGACCCTCCCAGGTTTTCTATCTGGGCATTAAAGAGTTAAAGCTGAAAGACCATTGCAAACCATCTTCTGTTTTATTTTCACGGATATTATCAGGGTTTCGCAATGGAAAGCCCGATGAGGGGTAGATAGTTTAAATACAGAGGAATAAAGCATGCTTTTCTCGGAAAGAATCGTTTCTCAGCAAGCAGAAACAAAAAATTTTTGCCGTCCTTTCTGAAATTCTGGGCATACTGAAGCAAAATTTGCAATTTTGGCTATTTGGCACAGAAAAATATGTGTGACACAATTCTCATTCACGAATTTACTTAAAATAGAGCATCAGAATGTAGCTTTAAGTTAAAAAGTACGGTAAGAACATAGAGTACCAAAATTTCTTATAACTTTAAGCAACTAAGATAATTAATATGAAAGAAAATTTATATTCAGGCCACTTTTATGAGATTTGTTTGAAAAAACCACTTATACTATCTTACACCATTTAAAGGTATGCCATCAGAATGCATCCAAGAATAGAAAATGTGATAACTAACCATTTATAAGACACTTTCTCTGCAGTATACACTGGTTTGTGTGAATTATCATTTTTTTTTTAATTTTTGCTAATAATGAACAAGTATGATATTTTTAAGGAAAAATTATATTTCCACTTTCATGAAATTTTTTAAGAAAACCAATATGGTTTAAACCAAACAATCCTGTAAGAAAGTAATAAGATTTTCTGGTTGTGCATTAAGCTTGTTGATTGCAGTAAAAGTCAAAAACAAGTCATGAATTTTACCATTCATTAACAGTTAAGGATTAAATGATACTTTTAAAATAAAAAAGTTTTTCTTTGGAGGGCATTATGAGAATAAAAATGCTGGTCAGAACCAACCAAACACACTTTTGTTTAATTATAGCTATTATTTACAAGTCTGGCTATCATTTAAGTATTTGAAATAAAATTAAAATCGCATAAGAAAATACTAAATCAAAATTCAAAATAACAAAGAACTCACCTCATACATCTTTCCTAAAAAAAAACCTTGAGAAAGAATTCTTGGCTATCTACACAGACTTTCATTAAATTTGTCGCATTGCTTTCATTTCTGCATATTTATGAGCTTGTTCGATTACAGAAAAGAATTAGTTTTAAAACCAATTCCAAACAGCAACAAAAACACCAAAAATGAAATTAAAAGGCAGATTTCTGTATGCATGCTTGATTGTCATATAACTTGATTGTCAATTACACTAAAGATAGAGAGTTCAAATCAGAAATATTTTTCTCTGTGCATGATAAAACATTAAATCTCAAATTTTCTTCCATTTATTTCTCTGCAGCATACACTGATTTGTATGAATTATCATTTTTTGAATTTTATGTTCATTGCTTGACATTCTCATTGGAAGCAAAAAATATTTTAAAAAAATGCATATTCCCATAAATTAGCTATTATCAAAGCATGACCATTGTTAATTTTGACCAATTCAGAATAGTCGTCTTTACAAGTATTTTTGCTCATTTGACAAACTAAGAAAACAAAATAAAAATATCACAATATTACTATTTTGAAGGCTTGAAAATATAATTTCTTACATTAATGCATTCAAGATATATACAAAATATACTTGACTTTTGGTGTAAATTTTTCATATTAAGCAAGGAACATGCTCTTAGCTCAATATCCTTATATAATTTCCACTCAATATTTATCTATTTCCAAATAAAATGTAAATTTCCCACAGTCAGGAAAAGAACAAGCAGCAGAACAAATGGGACTTGCACAACCAGCATATTTCAATGCAAGGTCAATTTTTGTATGAATATATTCTCAGTTAAGTACATAAAGCTGGGTCCACACTACACTCGCTAAAGTGATTTGTTACACTCACACAATGTGGACGGGATAAGTTACGAATTAATAGCTCATGAGTTTTCACCTCATGTCAGTGCATCAAAGAGACTCAGATCATGCCCTCTAAATCGTATATGTCAGGATGCTGTGGCGCAGTAGTCGCAACTTGCTTCCTGATAAGCAAGAGTCCAGAGCATGTATAATGTGGACTCGCCTTTATATGAATAAAGTTGCTCAACATGGTGTCTTCGCTGCAAATGATCTGAGTATTTGAACATCCATTCACACAATCGATCTTAATTTTCATTCAAAAAATACAGGTACTCAAAGCTTACCCAGAACCTTTTGAGAAACTTTCAAAAAGACGACTCATGTCTGAACAAGAAAACCGAGATGAAGAAAAATCGTTGCTGAAAGATTAATATACAGATACAACGTGAAACTTTCACAGATAACAGGAGCTAGAGTACATAAAATTGATTTTCAACATGAAAAAACAAAGTGAAAAACATCCTCATAACATGTGACCAAAACACCTAATATTATAATCACATTACATTTCAACATTCAATGATATAAAAATTTAAACTTTTAATCAATGAGTCAATAAGATAAATTACAGAAATTTTGACCCACCATTTACCTCAGAAAGGAAAAAATCCTGTAACTTTAAAACAACTTACTTAAAAATCTAGCAAACGTTCATAATTTCTTATAGCCATAACAAATACCAACTTGAGTATATAATAATATGACCCACATATCTGGTGTTTGGTCAGAACATGATACAGCCAAAAAATGGCTTTTCGATCTAAAAGTCTTATACTAATTATAACTAATTAGATGTGAGATAAATGATCAAATATGTTCCTACAGCCAAACAACATGCTGATGTATGATATTTTCATTTGTGTTTGTGTGCATGCTTTATTTTTGATTTTTAAATGACAATGAAAATGCTTATAACTCCAAAATCACATTTTTGAGATATGTTTTGACCAAAAACACCACAGATATTTTACATTCCTATATTTTTTGTTATCATTTGATGTCTGGCTTTTCTGAAGAAATTTCTATTTTTCAACAATAATTTATGGAATATTTAATATTTACTGGATATAAAACATGTTAAACTTTTTTTTCAGATAATCATTCTAACTCACTGGAATTTGCAGAAAGCCGGAATTTGCAGAAAGCCTCAATTTCCCGTCCAGCTGCAATTTTCAGCAATAAACTGGGATTTTTGTCCACAATTGTTGATGTCCCATATTTCCCAATATAGAAATCCAGATTTTCTGTAATTTTTGAAATGAAATATGGGAGGGAAATATGGTGGTTGACTTATCAAACAACCGTCCTTCGGCTGTTCACTTTGACCATTGCTCATATATGGTACAGTGCCATGAGTCCAGGCGGTGCAATGTCACAAAATCTTTTTCATATAAGGGGTAGGTAAATTGCATCTTGAAGAACAGAAGGGAGAAAAACACTAACTCAATGTTTCTGTTCTTCATGATTAGGATTTTCTTTTTATAAATAATAGAATAGACAATAAAGATTCATGATCCGGGAACCCTGTAAGCGATACAATATCTGCCATCGATGAGCGAAACATAGAAAGTTGGCAGCCCTGCTAATTTAAAGTTTTAACCATGTTACGATCAAGGACATAATATTGCATCCAAAAGCAGTGGAATAAATTTAAACAAATCCATGTTTTCATTCCTCTCTCCTCATTACCAGGAAACTTTGTTGCAATCCCATGAAAAAAAGTTCTTTTTACCTCCATGATGAGGTAAAAAGCTTTTACTCTAAGGTTAAATAGGTTCTACTGTATACATTCACGTAAGAGGGGGAAAGAGAAATATACTTCATACCTACTCCCTATTACAGATAATAGAGAAATTATACCAATATATACTGTTTTCCTTCCATTTGTTTTTTCTTACTGTTCTACTCCCCCCCCCCCTTTTCCCTGCATGCTATTACGGTAGAACAAGTTATCATATTTATTCACTGATTCATCAAACAGAAATCATCAGAATTTTTTGCCAATTGCACATAAGCAAAGCGGTTAAGTGCTAATGCCAATGTTTCGTTCACCATGGCATCTGGGATTTATCAAATAAAATTATAGTGGAGGGATGGGAAATTTAAAAAAACTGGCTCTGAGAGGGTAAGATATTTAGGGAGGTGCCTTAAATATAATTTAATGGGTGAAAAAGGCTTCAAATATATGGAACTGAATTTACATCATTCAATTGTCTGTGCAATACCAACACACACTGAAAGAGAGTAGGGTCATTCCATGTCAAATCACCCAGCCATGACACCCATAGTCTCAGATTTCAATGATTTTCTTTTTATTTGTTGCATTTACCATCCTTATTAACCGTGTGAAATATTATTTGCATATCTCTAAAATTTTTTGAGAAAAAAAATGTTGAAATTTATCAAAAACTGATGCAGATGACTTTTCCGAGGCTCAATTTTTAAGCGGCATTGTTTGAGAAAATAAATTCTTTTTCTATTTTCAATATATTCAAGTTAAATTTTCACTAAAGTGTTCACAAAAACATACAGAATATGAATAAAAATAATACATACGCTTACATTTGAAATTTACATGCAAAAAAATTATGTAAACTTTGTATTTGTGGAATTTTTCGTTAGAAAAAATGCAATTTTTCAAACATATTTTTAGCCCAGAGGCACAGCAGTTACCAAAACAACTTTTATTTTAAATTTCTCCTAAATATATGAAGTAAAATAATGGAGAAAAAAATAATGGTTTTTTGACCGTTAATATGTTTATTCTGGCTCGCAACACAAAATTCATCGAAATAAGACTGAATCGTTCCGATTTCAAATCATTCAGCTAGATACTGAAATGCAACCCATCATCCCAGATTCCAATTATATTTTATTTATTGCTTCTACCATGCTTGTTGACCATGCAAAGTTTCATGTACGTATCTCAAAAAACTTTTTGAGAAAAAAAATGTTTTTTAACCTCACGAATGACGTCTCTTAGGCTAACCCCATTCAAGCAATATTATTTGTGAAAATATATCATAACTTCGCAGATTTTCAATATATTCAAATGAAATTTCCACTAAAATGCTCACAAAAAAATGTAGACTATGACTAGGAAAGAATATTTAAACCTTTGCATTAAAATATTAGATTGCTAAAAAATCGTTGAAATTTAATTTTTTATTCTTTTTATAATAAAAACACAATGGCTCACCTTTACTTTTTCATTTACAAAAGCTCTCCTGCTTTTCTCACGGCATATTCAGTGACATTGAACTCTTTTTTTTTTTCCTTGTTCCCATTTCTTAAAGCAGGGGCCAGAGTTAAAATTTGCAATTTTCCCCTTGTTGTGATGGTTAAATTGAGTCTTATTTCTAATTAACTTTATCAAAATAATCATATTTGCTTTCTGTTTAATATCTTCATTAAGTGTGCTTTGAGATTCATTTTCTGGTAATTCTTCAAAAACTTTACAAACATTTGGTTAGAAAGTGTTACAAGCAGATTCAACTTTTCTTTTGGCATTGTTTGACTTGCACTGTGGAGCTACCCTATGAAGTTTAATTGGTGACTCTTCTATGTTCTGTAGACATGAATTTATTTCTTCAAGTGCTTCTTGTTTAATAATTGACATTTTTCCAAGTTACTTCTCTACATTACTATCACTGTTCATCTCTTCACAGTATTCAGTTTCTTCATTTAATTTATTGTTGTTTATATTCACTGTCTCTACAGACATGGCATGGTACAACTATTTATTTCATTTATACATGAAAAATACAAGTTTACTATCCTTAAACCTTTTGTTATTTTTTTTCTTCTGACATTTTAAAGGATTAAAGCATGCTTTCGGATGTATTTCATACTTTGAGAAAAAAGCTCTATGATGCTTAAACACACAGTAGATAAATGTTCAGAACTTGCTCCACTCCTCAATATTGATGTCCGATGGGTCCAATGATGTAATGGGTAACAGATTTTACACTTTTGCATAACACTTTTTATGACAGTCAGATCCAGTATAAATTTCAAGTGTCTTTTCTGACATTTTACTTTGAATTCCAAAATGATATAAAATATTTAGCCCAAATGGAAATTGTGTTATCATAAGAAAAATTTGCTAACCCCCCTGGAGTAGGCTACTTTATGGAGCACATTCTCTGTCTTCAGCAAGATCATAATTGAAACTTGCATCATTTGATCCGGAGGGGGGGGGGGCAGTTTAGTTCTTACACTTTTGTTTTAGTTTTCACAATGAAGCAGCAGCGGTGATTTTATCATCACCTGCTGGGATGATAAAGTCTTATAATTAAATAAGACACCAGCTGCCCTCTGAAGGACAAAGACCAGTGGAAATTTCATTTGAATATATTGAAAATCTGCTAAGTTATGATATATTTTCACAAATAATATTGCTTGAATGGGGTTAGCCTAAGAGACGTCATTCGTGAGGTTAAAAAACATTTTTTTTCTCAAAAAGTTTTAGAGATATGCAAATAATATTTCACACGGTTAATAAGGATGGTAAATGCAACAAATAAAAAAAATCATTGAAATCTGAGACTATGGGTGTCATTTTAGCATTTTGCTGGGTGATTTGAAATGGAATGACCCAGTAATGAATAAATGTAATGTCAGTAATACACTAAAAATCTTTCAATGGTTAATTCTTTTCCTGAGTTTAATTTCAGGATATAGTGAAAATTATCAATAACACATTTTCATGATAACGATTGCATAGCAAAACTGTCTAAACACTGAGGATTTTGGGAGAACATCCATTTACCTGATATTTCTGTCCCTATTCTTTTTTTCAGGGGGCTTCTTTTCTTTTTCCCTAGCTTTATACTGTGTGCTTTTTCCATCACTTTTACTTGTGTCTTTCATAGAAGAGATATTTTTGTCACTATTCTTTTCAAGAGACTTCTCTTTTTCCCTAGCTTTATTCGGTGTGCTTTTTCCATCACTTTTACTTGCATCTTTTGTAGAAGAATGAGCACCAGACCTAATTTTATTGGTTGATGGCTTGGGACTAAAGAACATGATTAAATCAATAAGTTTTATAAGTTGTATTCACACATATATGGAGTTCTCAAGTTCATATTTCCAATGGCTATTTAAAGAGGTTCACCACAGTAGCTGAAAATTTCATAGTAATACTCTGGGAACAGAGCTCTTTAAGAATTAAATATTACATGCAGCATGTCATTTATAATCACTTTTTTTTTATATAATGTGATCCTCACATATTCTCATGAGATCCGTATGATCCATCCATGGCATTTCCATTTACTCAGACTTTCAAAACATTAGCACTCATATGCAATAAATGATTCACAATACCATAAAAATGATGGAAGATAATAACCATTTTGAAAACAAAAATAAACAGTACAGAACATAAATTTAAGTGAAAAAACAGTAGCACACATTCTCATGAATACAATTTACAAAAGTAGACCTTCTACTAGGGAAAAAAATTAAAAAATTTTATTCAATTCAAGTTTTATATCAAAAAAGAAAGGAATTTAAAAAAAACCTAGAATAAAATCATGCCTCATGGATGATTCTATCCCACATATTGTCTTTCAAGAGTCCCCTTTTAGTGTTTCAAGTTGTATGTGTGTTTTTTTTTTTGTAGTTCCAGTTATAAACAAGTAAAAATTTCACATATACAGATGGCATGACATTAAAGATATTCACAAATTCTCTTCTATTCTGTATATACTGTACTTTATGTTCTCTTTTATCGCAATTCATTTATGAATGTCTTTAAAGTCTTTTTTTTAGATCAAATTTTCAGTCTTTATGTTCTCTTTTTTGTAGTCCCAGTGATGCAGTTTCAGTCGTAATCAGGTAAAAATTTCACATCGTAACAAACAAAAAATGCTTCAAAGCCTCTCTCTTCCATTCCATATACATTGTACTTCATGTTCTCTTTTGTTGCCATTCATTTTATAACTTTTTTGTAAGAAATCAGGTGCCGACAGTTCCAAAAAATACTTTGTTTTGGAAATTGTACTTTACATTCTATTTTCTGACATGTATGGTGATTTCATTTTTACCTTATTTGATATCACTTGCTCTTCTGAGTAATTGAATAGTTTCAATCCATTTTTGGTCAGAGCACCATTTCATTCAGGATTGAATGAAAAAACATTCTAGTTTGCAACCATGCAATATAATTTTGTCATTGGGCTCTTCAACAAATTACTTTCATCCTTAGATGCATCCATTACACATTATTCAAATTTCTTTCATCTTTATTTCAGGTAATGATACACAAAATCTCCCCTAGAAATGCATTCAAAACTTACCTAGGTTTTTGAGAATATGCTGTCAACAACTGATCAATAGCTGAACAAGAAAATTCAGAATGTGAAAAGAAAGAGCTGAAAAATCAACACACACGACATTTACATCTTGCAACTTACAATATTCTGAATCATATGATATACAAAATCACAATTCATATTAATACCAACATATCTAACAATCTATACAACAAACTACAATAAACAAAAATGGTCAGCATGCTCAGACAAACATTAAAAAAGATTTCTTCAGTTCCTCAAAGACACCACTGAATCAAAACCATGTTTTCATTGAACGAAAGCAAAAAAATAATATACACATGCTCTCCCAGAACCAAAAAAAATTCAAATTCAAATAATAGTGGCTGATCATAAAAAATACAACTAAAAAAATGATCTGAGAATTTAAAATAAAATCTTGGAAGCTTATATGAATGTCAAGAAATTACTTATTCTCTTGCATTTGAAAAACCACAAAATAAAAATATTAAAAAAATTGTGTCACCTACTTCCACCAAACATTCATGATTTCTCACAGAATTACCAAAATCAAAACACAAAAATCAGCTACTTTTAAAAATTAAATTTATAAGCTTAAACTAATATTTAGATCCAGCAGAAGCATTGCAGTGTTTTCCCTGCCCCACCGCTTTTTGCATCTCAGCAAATGAGTTTTTTCTTCTTTCATATTTTCACCTAAAAAAAGGAACTTATCCAATTTAAAAAAAAAGAAAATTACATCACCAATGTATGATGTCTAAAATAATTCTAAAGGTGTGTCTATACTGTGTGCAATAAACATATGTGTTGTCTTCAAATGATTCACTGAGCTGCCTCTATAATGTGAATGGGAAAATGGTTTACAAGACAAGCAATGAATACTACTCAAGAGGATCTGATTGCCATCAGTACAAAGAGACTGGCACTGCACCTCTACAATCAAATACAAGAGAGGGAACAGATTATAGGCCAACAAGAAAGTACAGAAGATCAGGGATTGGCAAGCAAATTTAACTGGCGATAGACTCAAAAGCTTAAGTGATGTAATTTTTTAAGCTACTAAAACTGTAACATTAAAACTTTGATAAAATTACTTTAATGTCAATAAACCCCTTAACTGCACTGCAATGGCCGTATTCATACCTCTTTAAGATTGAAAAAAGGGTGGCACTTGGGAGTGGATCGTGTAAGATTTTGTCAACAGGTAACGGGTTAATCTTTCACACAAAAACTAAACTGCCCCTGTTTATTTTCACCATAATTGAATACGAGTCATCAGAAGAAAGAATATGGAATTGAAATGATTACCTTGAGTCTCGACTGCTTGAACTCCTGGGTAATTTTTCTTTCTTGACTGGTTTACTTTCTGCTACTTCTGTTACTTTTCTTGGTGGTTTATCCTCACTACTTGTTCCAGATTTTTCTTTTCTGGACTTATCTGGTGAAATGATTGGTGATTTTTCTTTCTTCGATTTTTCTGGGGAAATAATAGGAGACTTTGCTTTCTTGAATACTTTGTCTTCTGAGACTGAACTTTCTTCAGGTACAACAGCATTTCTTTTGATTTTCAAGCGCCGTGGGGTGTATCCGATTTCTTCTCTTTTCTCTTTGCTTTTAACAGTATCAACACTCCTGCTGGTATCATCAATTACATTCTTACGACTGGAGCTTGAGAAAAGCTCTTCTCTCTTAGAAGACTTATAGGATTTATGTTTTCGCCTGCTATCACCACCACTACTATCACTGTCACTTGACGAATCGCTTGCTCCATGCTTCCAACTGTCCCCTGACATCAAAGGCATATTTAGTGATTTTTCTTTCTGAAAACTGCTTGAATCATTATCTGCTCTATCCGACTTCTTCACTTCATCATCAGTTTTACTCTCACCATCTTCTGTGTCACTGCTTCCATCAGACCGTTGGTCACGTGCACATATCTTTGATATTTTACTCGTTTCCTCTTGATCCACATCCATTCTTTCTTTCACAATGGATGAATCATCTTTGGAAGGAGTTTCAAATCGCTTTTCATCTGTGATGTGTTCAGCATCAGATTTATCAGACTGAACGTGTACATTAACATCATCACGCACAATGATATCACTACTCTCAACGGTTTGGTCTGTTTCCATATCAACATTCTTGCTCAGTATTTTTCCAGTTTCTGAGTAATCAGAAGGATCTTTTGGACAGTTTTCAGCAGTAGAATTACTAACATCGAGTTCAGTTGATTCAAGATCCTCGCTTTTCTTCTTGGTATCTTTGCACACCAAGTCTAGAGCATAGTCTTTCTCTTGTTCCATGTTTGTTACACGTTCTTCAACTTGAACAGTTTGAACACTAGAACTGTTTTCAACTACATCCAACTCTGTTGGCTTTCCAACATTCTTAATTAATGAAAGTGGTTCACTCCCCTGATCAGTTTGGTCCACACAAGTCCTGTTTACACAATTTTCAGCAGTGTCTGCACCATTATTGGTTTTTGCAACTGTATTAATATTTTCATTCGCTGTATCTGGGGTAGAAATAGCTTTCTGAAGCTTATCATTATGTTTCTTCAATTTTGATTTTTTTGGATGCATTTCTTCTGGACTTCTTGGCTCCTGGATAATCAATGTAACCTATAAAAGTTATTTACTGATTGGTCAAACAAATTTATATACTTAAAACATGCAATAGTGAAATTACCAAGCTCTGGTGTTGGAAAATAGGATTAGAAAACAGGGTTGGTAAAAAAAAATGGTTTTTTGAAAGGGAAAAATCCAAAAAACCAGGCTTTTTTTGGTTTAAATAGCATTTACACTAAAAACAATAGAATTTCTGGAAAATCATACAAACTTCTAATAATCAAAATAAAATGTTTATTAATGTAATTAATACTATTCCCATATTAATCAATCTACAAATATTTTTTTTACATTTTAACAGAAACCAAATATAGTATTTTAATAATTTTTTTGGCTAACTCAAGGAATTATTTGGTATTTGAAAATTCTTAATGCTATTATCAACCATATAATAAAGATGATTTCTCCAGTTAATTTCAATATGCTTAATTAGAAAGCTATTTTGTAATACTGTGATGAGAACTAGGTAAATAGTGTTTAATGAAGCAAAATAAATGCAATTAATTAGCAATGACTTACTATATACAGGGTAATTATAATTAAGTTTCCATTTCAGAACACTGTAAATTAAGAACTACTGGTAAGAATGACTTGAAAACTTTTATGAACATTCCTGAAGCAATAGTCTTGTATGGCAAAAGAGGAAAAAAATACTTAAAAGACAATGCTGTACTCATCCAACATGTGGGAAATTTGTTCGCAGAATGGAAACAATAGCCAGTCAGGGCAAAATGTTAGCATCTGGGATAAATTAGCCTCACACAATTTCATTTTTTTTAATGTTCCATGAATTATGAAGTCACTTAACAAACTATAAAAATTTACACAAGTTAAATATGTTGACACCATATTCAGGCTATGAGGAGGAAGCACAAAAATGTTTGTTCAACAACAGATCAGAATATGCCATGGTAATGATGCGGATGTGCTTCCAATTCGCCAAAGTTTGCAATTCAACCACTGTGCATAACATTTTGAGGTGTTCCCTCCCCAAAGCCAAAAGTTGCAAAGTGTTAAGGTCAGGTGAACTGAGAACCGGGCAGAGGTTGCATCATCCTGTTTTCGTCAAATGGTTTTCAGTAACTGCTTTACTGGTGTTACAATGTTGATAAAAGTTGACAATGGTGATAAAACAACTTGATAAAAGTTGTGCTATGCACACCCTGATGCTATTGAAGTGTGAAAATGTGGTTGCACAAACAGGGTTCCTACACATTTTCGTAAAAAAAATTTCCCTGACTTTTCCAGGTTTTCCAGTAAAATTTTCAAAAAATCCCATGTTTTTTAAATAAAAAAAATTGATATAAATCAATAAAAATTTACAAAAAATTATTTTTTAAATTATATATTAATAATTTTAATTACAATATCATAATGACATCATAATCATAGATTTTTTTTACACACATTTATGCTTTTCAAAATATGCATCATGGAGAAGAAAAATGAAACAATTAAGAAATGACATTTCCCTTTTCTGCAATTTCAATGCCCACAAAATTTAAGCCTTTACAGTTGTTTCCTTTGTGACATAATTAGTCAAAGATGTAGTTGGTTTCACTGCATCAAAATTCTTTACAGTTGGCTTGCACTCGCGTAAGTGCTAGAATCGAGAAGTTCAGCAATCAGGGTTTGTTCACTGAACTCCTCTGATTTCACATGCTTGGCATGGTTCTGGATAACTTATCTGTCCCGGCGGAGACGTGATGACTTTTCTTTCCGAGTTCACCTCAGTATCATATCTGGAAAATAACTGTTTCCTTGTTATCTGCCCATGTTGCGAGTTTTGCCGCAAAGCTGCCACCATGCTTTATACGGGTCATTTTTGACTGCTTCGATCCAATCAGCCTACTCACGATCCGCTCACGCAAGTTTCCTTACAACACACTGTTTTCAAATAAAAATACACACATCCGTTGTTCGTAACTAAAGTCAACTTACGAAATTATCGCAACTGAGCTACCTATGGCTTTCTACGATGTGCAGTTATGTTTCTGGAAACACTAGAAAGAGTTACGATAAGGTCGTAGCAATACGCTTTTCAAAGAGGACTTACAAAATCCTCGTTCCTCCTCGGCAGTATCTAGTTTCTTTGTGATATATTGCAATATTTTACAGATTATCAATATTTACGGTGTTATCGGAATTCTCTTTTTTTATCCCCGACAGAATTTTTCTTTTTATTTATTTATTTTATCAATCTTTTTTCCCCCGATCAGATGACAATCGTGTAACGATTTTCCAGGTCGTTGTCTGAAATTTCCAGGTTCTAAAAGAAAAATGGGCCATTTTCCCTGATTTTTCTGACTTTTTTTAGTAAAAAAAATTTCCCCTGACTTTTCCAGGTTTTCTCGGCTTTCTATGACCCGTAAGAACCCTGAAAAAATAGATTATACCACTGGCTACGTACAGCATCATCTACTTGTACATTTGTAAGGTTTTTTTTTTAAATTTTAGTAAGTTTCAAACAAAATTCCATTGCCTTATGCAATGGACTCATGCAAATTTTCAAGCCATTCTGACCAACAGTTCTTATTCATGTTTTGGAATCAGAACTTTAATTATAATTACCCTGCATATAGCTGATTATTTTTCATAAATCACTTACTACCATACGGTAGAACCTTGATTAACTGGAAGTAATGGTGAAAGTACTAAAAAAACTATTGAATATTAAGTCTAGTGATATACAGTACGAGATACGCTGCTTCTAATGGAAAGAAATTGTCTGGGTAATGTAACTACTAGTACACTTGTCTTGGTCCTTTAGGGACAGCTGGTGTTTTTATTGGATTAAGAGACCACCTGCCCCCAGCATGATGATGGAACTCACTGTTTAGAGAGAGAGATATAGATGGCTTCTTTCTCAGCCAGAGATATCAAGGAGGCCATTTCCTGAAGTTAAGAGAGGCTACTAATGCCTCTACTTCAACACCTCACGACACAGTGCGTGAAATTAGGAAGGCAGATTCATGTGTATTATCCAGTGGTGTAGATGGTAGCATGCTTGCCCAGTATGCAAGAGGGCTGGGTTCGAGTCCCGGCGGAGATGTGATGACTTTTCTTTCCGAGCTCACCTCAGCATAATATCCGGAAAATAACTGTTTCCTTGATATCTCTGGCTGAGAAAGAAGCCATCTATATCTCTCTAAACCGTCCCACCCGGGGGCCATTTCCTGAAGTTAAGAGAGGCTACTAATGCCTCTACTTCAGCGCCTCACGACACAGTGCGTGAAATTAGGAAGGCAGATTCATGTGTCTCCAGTGGTGTAGATGGTAGCATGCTTGCCCGGTATGCAAGAGGGCCTGGGTTCGAGTCCCAGCGGAGACGTGATGACTTTTCTTTCCGAGCTCACCTCAGCATAATATCCGGAAAATAACTGTTTCCTTGAACTCACTGTTGTTGCATCTTTGTTGGGGAGCCTGTGAAATAATACACCACTGCATTTAGATGTGTGATGCAATCCTCATTCATGGAAATTTCCGAATTTTCTAAAGATAGAGCATCAGAATGTAGGCCAAGGTTAGAAAATTTGGCAAGACTGAGAAATTTTGGTACCGTATATAACTTTAAGTTAGAGATGCTTCACATGAAAAAAAATATAGGCTATATTCTTGGGCATTTTTTTTTTAGATATTTTAAAAAAAACCACTCGTACCATCTTATACCATTTAAAGATGAACCATAAGAATGTTCCCCAAGAATAGAAAATGTGGTAAGAATGAAAATTTCAACTAATAATGAGCCAATTTGATATTTTCAAAAAAAAAATAATTATATTTAGGGTATTTTTATGAGACTTTTTGAAAAAACCACACTGGTTTTTTTTTAAAAAAACCAAACCACTCTGTTAGAAAATAAAAAAAAATTGTAAAATCAATTGTATATGGCAGGTTCTTTACCTACATTGCCCCTTCGCATTGCCAACAGGATTTGCCAATGCCATTTGTGGGTAATTTTCAATTTTTTAAGGATTCTACTTACATTTCAATCCTGCGATACTTTCCAAGGAGTGTACTGGAGTACCCTGGATTTTGTTTCCTGAATTTCTGAAGTCATTATATTATATTCATTTGTTTTGCATATGTTTGTTATATATGTTACACATAATGTTTATTTTTTATTCCATAGCATAAAATAAATTTTATTTTTCACTAAATTAAATTTCAGTTTTTTTGTGGACGTTGATTGTGATGAAATGATGGCAATCTGAAAAACACTAACAGTTTTAGTTTTGCCTTTCAACCTTTTTAATTTAAAATAAAAATATTTAAAAACCAAAGACTGAAATTGAAAAAGTATCCATTAAAACAGTTACATAACTTTTATTTGTTTATTATACAGGTTTTCAGCTGACTGAGGGTTTTAGAAAGTTAACAGTTTTTCCCACTAAAAGAATTAAGTTTATATGATCAAAGGAAATTTCTCCTGGTTTTTCATGTCATTGTGGCACTCAACAGGTTTTGGTCCTAAAAGTGTTTTGCATTGTTCTACAAGCTCTCAGCTGATCAAAAATGTTTTGTGGTGAAAATTTCTTTAGTTTTCTACACAAAAGTATTTTCTTTATATTCTTCTCAAGATTGTCACAGAACAATCTGTACAATTTTTGGAACATTTTGCTTTTGGGGGGATGACTTCTGAAAAGCTTGTGATAGTTGAGTTTCTGATGCTATAAGAGTTTTAATTTAAAAAAAAAAAAAAAAAAAAGATTTTTTATTTTATTTGTTACCATGTCACAATTTGGCTTTGGTTGCTTGAGGTAAAATACAGTTCAGGACAGTAAAATCCATGTTTTCTGTCCAAAACCCCAACCCTGAGATATATATAATAATTTCTATTTTTTTTAATGAGATTGGTTGTGTGATGAAAAGATTGCTTCAAACAAAAAAATCAGTACGAGTTGAAATAATGCTATAAAAATATTTTAAAGGGCAAATGGCCAAATTTACGTCTGTCAGACTCATAGGTTTGAGTTATACAAATTCCAGTGGAAGGCAATAATATCAAGCTTAGAAAGTCAGTAAGTATATACAAGCCATTTTATATACTTTCAATGACTGTATATGGAGAAAAAATTGTTTTTAGTTATAAACTGAAAATGAAGGCAAGGACAATTTTAAGTTAATGAAATAAAAAAAATTGTCAAATAAAAAACTGTTTAAAAAACAAAGCCTATTGCATCTAAATATTACTAAAAGCATTAATTTTGCTATTAAACACTTATAATGTTGGAACACATTTAAAGCGCTTCAGTTGTCATTGAATATGTTTAATTATCTCAACATCTTTGTGAGGAATTTTAAAAAATACTTTTTCATTATTATTAGCATTTATTATCACTATTACGAGAGCTTTAAAAAACCAAGTGATTTCATCTATCAGCTCTGCATATTAAAGAATCAATTGATTACTTACAAGGCTCGGTTGACTGCTGCTATCTTGATCAGATATTTCAACTTTAGGCTCAAAACTAAGGGCTGTGGAATCTGGCTTACCAGAGCTGTAAAAAATTTGAAATGAATATGATTTTCAGGAAAAATTGAAACATAAAAAATGTAGAATTTCAAGACAAGAAAAAAAAATTAAGTTGAGCAAATTTTTTTTGGCTGCAGTTGATATTTCAATGATTTCTCAACCCTAACAGTCATATTACATTGCAAAGCTTGACAAATTCAGAAATGGTTGAGATGCCAGCCATTAGGACCCAAGCATGTTTAGTGAATAAAAACTGTCAAAAATGTCTCCCCTTTGTCACTTTTTTCAGGCCAAAATTACCAAAAATTCTCTGTGCACTGAAGCATTTCACCCTGTGCACAGCTTAGGGGGAAATTGGTCACCATGTCTACCTGGGATCTGTGATGCTCTGCATAAAGATAAGAAAATGTCAGTTCAACCAGGAGCTATCATGAGAAAATACTTCCAAACAGTTCCAGTATAATATGCCCATATTGGGAATCACTGGTCTAGATTGTCAATTCAATCATTGAAAATTACCAATGTTATTTTCAACTAAAAAGGTCAACTTTATTTATAATTATGATGAATTTCAAGAAAAATGGTGTTCCATCGCTGAATACTCTGTATTCGGCCAAATGACTATTCGTCCTATTCCTAGTTTGAATTCTGGTTGTGACTTTAATATTTTTTTTTTCTCCTTTAATTTCATCTTTGATTTTTTTTTTCCCGTCTCTTACATCAGTTTTTTGGATGATTACTAATTTATCTTTCTTTGTTATTCACTTGTGTTCAAAGCTGATATTAAGCACCCATGTCATGCCCAAAGAAACGCCATGGCCAAGTGTGCATGACAATTAATTTTTAATTACTTATATTCGAGAGTGAAGGGTCACGATGTACCTACTGCATAGGGTGTGTATTAAATTTTTTTACTAGTTTTGTTTATATTGTGAAATATAGCCTGAAACATTTACAACAAAACAATTTTTGGTATAATCACTCCCCAATGACAACTTAGTTTGAGATTATATTATTCCTGGAGAATATTCTCCAGGTCATGATGAAAGGTTTTAAAAGTTTGGTTGTAAAAATTTTAGAATCCATTAAATTAAAACATTAAAATTAGATAAATTTTCAGAAATAAGTTCACAACAAAAGAAATTAAATCAAAGTTGATTGATAAAGTAAGCAATTATTATACAATCACCTTCATTCTAAGATACAGAACTATTGTTTTTTCAAAACACACACACTTAAATTCTGTATCACTCACATTTCTTTAAAAGTTGTGTAATTAAGCCCTGTTGGTTTAATTTTCTTGTTTTCAAACTTTAATATTGTGGTCTACAAACTTCAATATACCCATCTTCTTGACAGGAAGAGAAAAACAGGGACAGAATATTCTTGAGAATATTCTCTCTCAAAGGACTACAGTTGAATCCCGTTATAACGAACGCCAAGAGACCGGAGGAATCACTTCGTTAAAACAAAATTTTGTTATAAAGGAATTCCAGGTCATTGTACCAGCATTGTTCCCATGAACACTTATTTGGGGGATTAGAAAAGTGTTCGTTAAAACGAGATTTACGCTATAACAGTATTCGTTAAAACTGGATTCAACTGTATTATAAATTACTAGAGAATATTCTTATCAAAAATAATTATTATTCTCGTTATTTATCGAGATTATTTATTATAATACATGTTATTGCATATATTCTTGATAATACTCTCTGGAAAGATTTTGGTAACTGAAGAATATTCTCATCGAGGAGAATATTCTCTGGAAGGACTATTACTAACTTCAGAATAATTATTATTTTCTATAAGAATATTCCCCAGTAATTTATGAAAGTAGTCCTTCCAGAGAATATTCTCAATGATATTATATGTAACTATATTATAAATAAGAGGAGAATATTCTCATCAAGAACTTATAAGAATATTCTGAAGTTATTTATAATAGTAGTCCTAACAGACTAATTAGTCCTTCTAGGACTAATATTCTCCTCGATGAGAATATCCTCCAAAAGATTATTCTCGACAATTTTACATCTCTAGGCATAGATGTCTACCAACACTAACAAATTCCCTGGACAGATCGTAAAGATCTCTTGGGAATATGTGTTGATCACATTATTAAAAAAAAGTATGTTTTACATTCGGGTACCATGTTCTGTGTTAAAAATACCAATGTTTTTCTGCATTTTTTCCAAAAAATTCTTCCAGATTGTTGTGCAGTAGCACTAATTGTTCTGCGATTTTGGCATATTCTGCTTTGGGGGTCATATCTCTGTAAAAGACGAGCAAGGGGTGTGACATCACTGTCGGTTCTCTGCCGTACACCAAATGAAATCCTGGCTCTGTCTACATATTTCCTGCCTTGTTTTTTAAAATTGTTCCTTCATTTTAAACAGTCATCATCCCTTTTTGGCGTTGTGTTGGCGGTTTTTTCTTTGGCATGAAAACATGACTGTTTCACTCTTGATGACTTCTTGCCATGTTTTTGGTTGTTTTCCTCGCCAAAGGAAAAAAAGCCAACACATCGCCAAAAGGAATTATACTATCACCACCATTCCAATATTTCAAACAATAGCTATTAAGGTGATTAAACGTTAAATTATACAGTACTCTCACCAAAAATATCAAAGCTTCTTTGATGCAAGTATATCTACAACATCTAGAGTATATATATATATACTCTAGATGTGTGGTGGCCCCTCGGGAGCCATCACAACACCGTGTGTGTGGCCCATTTCCACACACCATCATTGATCTTACAATCTATTAAAGTGAAATTTCATTACTCAAAGGAAAAAAAACCAAAGACGTATGTTTTCCTTAATTTTAAAATCTGAACTAAATCTCACAGAATTAAAAACTCAGTAATCTTGAGGATGAACTAAAAAAATAATAGCATGAGAAATGGCAGCTGAATCAACAAATGCCTATTCCGCCCATCGATAAGATACGTTTTAATCAGAGAAAAATAATGGCGAGATTTGAAAAAGGAAATATTAAAAATATGTCACGAAAGATCTAAGAAAACCTCACGTTCGAAATCAATCCACACTAAAAAAATAAAATAGACTAAACTGGTGGCAAAATGCTCTTTTCTCTGAGGTGAATGAAAGACGTTCTCACCGGAAAAAATTTGCTTACCTTTGGATTGAAATCGAGATGTTCCGCAAAAGCTTTGAATCAATAACGCGATTATCCGTTAATTACGATTTCCATACTCAATTATAATTTAAATTCTTAGGAGAAATTTTTCTCATAAAAAGATCGTCAACTAAAGATGACCATGCCGGATTACGCTGCGACAAGAAAGATGGCAGCGACATCTACACACTGCAGCACGACAAACTGCAACCGCCTCGTAAACAACAACAACAAAAAATATTTTTATTTTAAAAATTAAAAAAATGTTATCTGCTCCGATATTATCACAAATATTATTTTAGAAATTTACATCTCTGAGTTCTCATCAATATCGGTCAATAACCAGAAATATCTCCTCGGAAGTCCTCTGTGTACTCCAAGTCTTCTTCACCACGTACGCGGTTAACAAAGCTGCATTAAGAGTAACTTACAAGCGGCTTTGGCGGTTAACCATATCCACATTGTGGCATTCGTCGTCATAGGCGTGGGAAGAATTTTCTCTTGAGGGGTTTCAATTTTTTTCTCTTTTTGAAGGGAGGGGGGTTAGTTTTTTCCTGCAAAATAACACACCAATGAATATAATCTCGGCTTGAAGGGGAGAAGCCAATGTTCCTCGTGACAAAAAATAATAATTTCCCAGGACCGCAACTGGGGCAAGGGCAGGCAGGTGTGGTACCCGACATATCGCACCGAATACCATTTTTATTCGTTTAAAATTACAGGGCCAGGGGGGGCCAAATGGTTGCTTGTCCCTAGCGAAAGGACATTTTTGTTGCCCAGTTCTGTGGGTCCACGCCAACCCTGCGTGGGACCCACCCAGGGCCGCAACTAGATGTTTGGTCACCCGGAGCAAGTGCGCATTTTAGCGCCCCTTTGTAATGTTGAAGGCGAGGTTTGAGAATAAAATTTGCGCCCCCTCTGGTCCGGGGCACGAGACCCGCCTGCCCCCCTCCCCAGTTGCAGCCCTGTACCCACCCACGTATGGCCCGTGCGCGAAATTGTTGGGCTGGTGATTTAGCCAGTGATTGCCTCTAGTTTGATGATGAGCATTCCAAGCAGGAGTAAAGTAAGGGGCCGATAATGTTATCTATGAAGACGAATCTGACAATATCATAGTAATCGGTCGCATGTGACCCTATCTTTTTGGATAGATTCCATCGGTCTTCTACCACAAAGTGGGAGAAAGAACTTTGCACATTTTTCCCCTAGCTTAGAACATAAGTGTAAATTTGTATGGGGCCTGAGCCTGCCCCTCCCCAACGTTTGCCACCATCCATAATACCCAATAGAAGTACTGCCCTCCCAATATTTCCAATAACTTTACGCCCATGGCCCAGAATGGTAAATTTGGTTTCAATGTGAATCTGGGTATACTTGGCACTTTTAAATGAGGCCTAAAACAAATCTTTCTCCTCCACCCCAATGAGATTTGAAATATGAGTTTTTTTTAATGCATCCCAGAAAGCAAAGAAATGGTTGGACCCCCTCCCAATTTAAAATAGACTGTACACTCACAGACACTCCATTTTCAGCGGTTCCACTGTACATAAAACAAAAATAAACATTTCATTCTAGAAATTTAAAAAGGTAAAATATATATATATAATTTCCTTTTCCAACCAAATATAGTATTTTTACACTTAAATAAATAAAGACCACACTTATAGACCATTTCTTACATTTTCTATGTTTTATACAATCAATCATTAATTATCACAGCTTTTATTTTTCAGTCTCCTTCAGGATTTCACTTTAATTTGTGCAAGGAATTAAAAAATCCAACTTTTGAACCAACCAAAATTTTGTTTTCTCCCCCTTGAAAGTCATCTGCATGTGTGGAGAGAGACCTTCATATAGAGGTAGTGCTTGATGTAGCAGTACTGAGACTGGATGCATGTTGAAGCATGTGCTTCGAATGGATCTCTGATGTATCATTTATTTCAATTCGTTAAAATATGTAAACAGGGTGGCCAAAAAATAAGAATGACACTACTCAAAGCCATTTGCAGCTTGATCTGACAACTAGAATGGCAGGATATTTTGTATGAGGACTAATGAAATAACATACGATTTGTTTAGGGGGATTTTAAATTCAATGAGAAGGCATACATATGTAACGAAACATTTTTTTAGAGAACAACCTTGAAATACAAATTTTTGGTTACCTAAGCTACAACTGCAACAGGGCTTTGAAATAGTCACTTTATCCCCAAAGTCCTCACTTGTTCTTGTTTGATTCATGATCACGAAAATTATTAAGCATAAAATTAACTGAACCTATAAACTGAAGCAAATGGCCAGACCAAGGTTGGGAGGTCATGTCTTCAATGTTGCATCATGGCAAGTTTCATTATCAAATGAAAGAAATTTGTGATCCGTACCAACAAAAAAGAAATGGTAATCAAAAGAGTCGAAAATTTTTGAATTAATCAAGAGAATTGTTGTAGAATATGGTGTTTCGGAACCAATGTTCAGAAAATACTTTACCGCACACCAACTCTGTCATATATCGCTGTATGGCAATTTCCAACCTGCGGAATTAGGTGAGAAATGCAGGTACCATCTATCGGTGGTCACCCCAGGCTCGGTAAGTAAAAAGGTTTACAAAAAATTTTAAAAAGCCAGATTTGATACACTTGATGACATAGTTGTTGTTGCTTCAGAAAGCATCGTTCTTCTTATCACTGGTACCATTTTGCAGGAGAAGACAATGATCTTCAATTAAAATGAATCAGAGAAAAGTCAAACTATCCATCAGACAAAATAAATTTACTCGTATGATGAGAGCATCTGTTTTGTACAAAAAAAAAAAAAGATTGTCTTTCATTCAATGAGGTTCTCAATATTCAAAGTGACTTCAGACCCACTTACCACAAATAATAGAATTCTACTACACCCATCGAGATGTCATGTTTTCCAAATCTAAATTTCTGGATAATGTTTTGTTTAGTAGTAGTATTTATTGTGGTTGTATAATTTATTGTCAATCTTTCGTAATTGAATTATTCTGGTGTGATTTGTGTGTGTTATGTTGAATTGTCAAACTCATCTTAACATTACATTAACTTATTAAAATAGTTTTAATTATAGAGAAAAAAAAAGGTTATATTGCATTGGCTTCATAGGATGTTGAGTTATTAATTTGTACAATGAGATATCTTACATAATTAAGCACATGTATATATATATATTTTAATTGTATCAACTCATATAATGTAATAATAATGATAATTGGAAAACCAAGCTATTCTATAGAAGGCAAATGCCTGAGATACAGTTGTACATGGTACTGATATTTTGAGGCTCCAGATTGGATCGAGTTACTAAAAGAGTTATAAGGGAGTAAAGTATGTGATCATCAGGCTGTATATTGCAATATTTGTTTTCAGGGGGGGGGGGTGTTGATTACGGTTATTTTTCACTCTTTTTTTCGTTGACAAGATTATATTAAAGCACCTAATAATTCCCTTCAAGACCTGTACCCAGTACTTTTAATATAAGATGCTCGTCTTCCACCATTAAATTTACCATTAAGGTCCTTGGGTTCAAATCCGGTGAAGAACATCAGAAACGAGTTCTTTACCTACCAATCCTGGGGTGACCACCGACAGATGGACCCTTCATTTCTTGCACCAGTCCTTTATCAACAGTTAAAAAGGTGACTCAAATAAGAAAACTTCTGAAAAATCACATACCTCAAAATTAAATATCTCGCTTAATTTTCTTGGCCAACCCTTTGAGGTATTGTGCTTACATCCCCTATGGGACAGAGCCTGGGCCATGTCTGGTCTTACACTATTATTAATAGTTTTGTCTCACCAAGGGACGCTTTTAGTATACCCCAGAGAAAATTTGGGCTCTTGAAAATTTTGATGCTGCTGGTGCCGATAGTGATTTTTTTATTCTGGTGCCGCAGAAGCAAAGTATGTCAATGATAATGTAATAAAACAAAGTAATTCATCCATAAGGCTACCTGATGTGCAGCTTGTTTCATGGTTTCTTCAAATGGAAATAATATCGTCTATCCTACAATGCATACATTGCTGACGAAAGTTGGCTTTGTCAAGTGGGCGATAGCAAACCATAGTCATCAACTTTGGAATCTCCTTTGCCGTGGTGTCTACTATCGACTCATGCTGCTATTCGCCGTCATTCACTGAGATGTTTTCTTAAGATAGTGAATATGTCAACCATTGACAGCCAACACGTGGTACCTCTGCGGCTCTTGGTTTCTTCACTTTCACTCATTGTTTCGCTACGTTCATTGACAGCTATCTACTAATATATCTTGTGATGAATTGAATCCTAACATGCCACATCTGTCTCTCACATCAATATATCATGCTTATATGAACAGTTTCCTTCTATCTAAAAATGTTGTGTCCCATGTTTTGAGGACAATAATTTTTTCTTAACGTTAAATGATCTTCCTAATGTGTCCTAGTATAAATAGTTTTCATGAAATCCTTATTTTGTTTAAAAGTCCACTAGACTCTGAATTTTTGGAGAGTGATTGCTCTTTGTTGTTTAACCTGAAGTTACCATGTTTTGGTCCTATATTACAGGGTTCCCAGCAAAATCTGCTTGACCATTTCCCTGACCAAAAACGCACACACTGTCATAGGTATATATAATCAGAAAATATCCAAGATCACTCTAAATTACATCATTTCTCAGTAATATATGTAAAAGCACAGTACAAACAGAATTTTCAGACATTGTTCCCCTCCCCCCTGAAATTGAATTGTACATAATGCCCTTGCATACAATATCAGTTAGCTTCGAAATCTCACGCAGAGATCATTGAATTCAAAACATTGCCTCAACATAATAATAGATGAAAGAACTGCAAGAAAGACCAGTAAAAAGACACCTAGAACTGCTCCTGAAACCTGACTTGTACAGGTATATCTGAATGATGTGGATGCACCAAACTACAGGCGTAACTGTGCAGGTACAACTGAGCCTGTGTAGGGGTCTTTATGATTGATCTGTCCCATCCTTCAACTGATAAAACATTCTAACTCAAGTATACCGAACTTTCTCTCAGAAGGGGGATCCAGAGGAAAATGCAGATAAGGATTGTTGCTAAAGTGTTCTTTTTCCTCTCCCAGAGGATCTGAAAATGATCTTCTATGGAAAAAAGTATGAAGACAAACCATTGGAATGCAATTTTTTCCCCCCTTTTAATTTTTTTTTTCTTCAGATTTTCCCTGATTTTTCCCAAATATTAAATTTTCCTGACATATGATAAATATTTCACGTTTCCCTGACCATTTTCTGATTCTCCCTGGCTTTCCAGGTTGCTGGGAACGTATATACTTGAATTATATACATATTTTATTATAAAAATATTGTTATTTATTATTATATTTTGTATTGTATTATATTATTGAACCTGGGTGAATGAGTAAAACTAAAATTTTAATTATTATTTTAAGAAGAAAAAAAGGGACCAAAACAACTGTGCTACCTGTAATTTAGTGTAACACTATAGCAAACAATTTTTAGTATTATAGAAAACAATCTAAAGCTGGCCTGTTCATTCACTGAACCACATAAACCTTTCTGACATCTAATTACTTTATCGCACACCAACTCTGGTCATATCACCATATGGCAATGTCCAACCAGCAAAACATCAAACTAATACAAATACAACACCACAACAGGCAAAATGCCCAGCGAGGTGGCTGAGAAAAAGATGCCCATAACAAATATGGATGTCATATATTTCAAAAATAAAGCAACCCAATTAAAAATGTAATTAGAAACATTATAAACAATATATACACATGATAAAATATTATACAATGCCCATAAAGAATACTTATGGCTGTCTTATTCTAACTATGAATAGCTTCTCGATTTACCCCAACATGTTTATCATACTTCTTTTTAAACATGTCAATTGTGTTACAATTTACTACCACCGGGGGTAAGCTATTCCATTTATTGACAACCCTATTAGAGAAAAATTCCCCCTGCAACACCATAACCTTGCATTGTCCCTTACCAATCGATACTGGTGTCCCCTTGTAAAAGCAGTCAATTGGCAGTGTACTAAAAGTTCACGGTTCATTCTATCCATGTCATTGAAAATTTTGAACACTTCAATCATATCTCCTCGACACCTGTGTCGATCCAATGCAAACATATTCAAAAAATGAAGTCTCTCTTCATAACTCAAGCCCCGTGTTCCAATAAGGACACGTGTAGCTCTTCTCTGCACCCCTTCAACCAAGTCTATGTCCCTCTGTAGGTATGGTCTCCAAAACCTTACAGCATACTCCAGTCCAGGACGAACTAAACCTCGAAACAGCGGAAAAATTACTTTAGGAGAACGCGAAGAGACCTTCTTGAAAATGAGACCAAGCATTCTATTCGCTTTTTTGACCACCGCTGGACAAACTAACATAATATTCAATTTTTTGTTTGCTGTGTGTGTGTACAGATAATATCAATAGTGCATCAAGTTCAATAATTAGAGCACTTACCCAGAACTTTCTTGATCAGATTCACTCTTCAGAATTTCTGAATAATCCATTTTTGATGCACTATCTAACACTGCAGAATTTTCTTTTTCTTCTGTTTTTTCAAGTGTACCCACAGAAGATGTTCCAGGATTCTCATCGGGTTTTGTTTCCTCTTCCTCTGTACTTTCGTATGTAGAACTATCACAAGTACTCTTAACTGCAACACCCACATTTTCTGACACATCACTTTCATGACCTTTAGCACCGGAATCACTTTCTTCATCCTCTTCGCACTCATCTTCTTCTTCTCCATCTTTTTCTTGTTCTGACACCATCCAAAATAAAATGCAAAATATTCCGGTAAAAAAAATTATAAAACAAAAAGTGAGAATCAAGTTGACTCAAACATACCAACAAAGCTCCTGTTCTATGATACATTACTTAAGATTCAACCCATGCAACAAATTTTAAGAAATAAATTTTTTAATGACTTTCAAAACAAAAAATTGTAATCAAATTTTGGTGTGCAGATCTTTAATTCTGACAGCCATCAGCATGTTTCATTACTTTCCCAAATAAGAGCGATTTTGCAATTTTATTTTTGATGGGTGCCTACAGTATATCAGTGAGTCTGTGATTTACATGGCAACCTTCTTCACCATGGTTTAAAAAACAACACCCAGAAGCCAAAGTCTTTTTTTTTTTTAAGAATAAAAATTCACCATAGAATTAAATGAAAAAATAAATAAAAAATTATTTCTAACAATAAAACTCAGAACTACTTTCAAAATACGATTACCAAACAATGCAAGATGGCTAATAGCCACAATTTTTTTTTTTTCCCTTAAGCAGTATCTTTCAACATTGGGAGGCATGATATCTTTTTGTAAATCAAGGAAACTGTGAAGTGTTCTGCGATGCCGCTCATTTTTCCCCTTTAACTTGCCCATGAAATTTTTTCTTTTTATTTCAAATCCGATTTGAAAAAGCACAGCCACAATTATTTTTCCTAATTAGAAAATTACACATATTAATTAATAACTTTAATTTTGAATTATAATAAAAAAACATTTCTCTCTAATAATAAAACTTGTCAATTGGTCAACAAAATGGGCAATTTTGAACACCCTACCGGAACCATCCAGGAGCCTGAGGGCTTTTAGGATACTTGAACTCGCCTTAATAAACTTTGTGCAAGGACTAAACAATAATTTGTTCCCCTTTCCCAATAATTTGTGAATATGCTATGCAAAGGGGTGCTCACCTACCCTTGCATATGTGCCTGAATCCTGTATATATGGGACATCTGATAACCCAAGACCTTCAGAATGTTCTGTGTCACACCTCTAGGATTGTATTGGTGGCATTGTACCTGGCAATGTTATGCCTCACATGTATAATTATGCCAGTGATCATGATAGTGACTTCAACACCAATAACTGTTTGTCACAAAAAAATGTGCAATGTTAGCAAAATTAGCAGTATCCTGACCAAGGATGACATCTCCTCTTTTGGAGACTTGTCGTCAGGAAAAGTAGCAATGACCAAATCAAACACAAATCCAAATGAGACACACGATTTTGGAAAAAAAAGAAAATAATCCTTTGGCTATATTCTTCACATTGCTGCGTCTTTTGATTCTGCCGCAAAGTGTAGACTAATTTGTTGATTGTTGGCACTAATACTTTCAGTTTGAATAATACCTGTATTTTATAGAAAAACCACAGTTTCTCTTGTCCAGATGCAGATTAACTTCATCATATAAGTTTATCTTCCCAGAAACTGACCAATAGAAGCTGATGAATCTTTAAGCAGTAATTAATAATGTGTGAACTTATATACTTTTTGGGCCCAGGGACCTCTCAACTACCAGAAACCATTGAAAGTCCAACTAACATACTATCACTAGCTAGTTTGTTTGTTAAGTCTTTCAGCTGCTAGACCAACATGAGACTGTAGGTTATGCTGCTGGTCTCTTATCTAAATTCATTTTTCCCTTGTATGGATTTTATTTCTCTTGGGAAACTCCCCCTGAGTAGGAAATTTCATCCTGACTTATCAATTTTAATTGTTGAATTGTGTTATACATCTTTTGAATACATTGTAAAAATTGCAAAAGTATAAGAATATTTATCTTTTGACTCAACTGGAATGGCCACAGACTTCTGCTAGTAATAATAGAACTTTTGTTTTAATGTTTTGTTTATATGTTACATATTGGGTGAACCTGGCCAGTACATCCCATGTTGTTGCCAAACTGAATGGTTGAAACATAAAATATTCTTGTATTCATTTGAATATGCAAATCATATAGAAATTCCTGTTGTGACAAAATTATTTTTATCTTGAGACAGATTGCTCTTGTAAGCTGTTGTTTGAGCCTAAATTAAAAGTGTTTGTCTTTGTATAATTATAGCTCGTTTTAGGTTAGTTCCCCTTCTTGCTTCAAGTTGCTTTTCACTCTGTACTTTAGGTATACTTCATTTGGCTCTTGGCTTAAAACTATATTCCATAGAATGAAACTCAGTTTATAACTAGTGCCTTGATGCTTCCTTTGAGTCTCTAGCACAACCGAATCTAAAATGTTATACAACTAAAACATCATTTTATTTTAGTGGTCCAAGAAAGATCTAAACCTCTTCTAAACATGCTACCATGGACTTTGAGCTTATTGGCATTTCTTCTTCATTCAGATTATTGACAATCATTCGATTAACTGAGGATTACTAGATTCTTTATGATAATGCCATCACACTAAGCCATCATCGTACAATCTTGTTTATGATTTTGATTGCCTATCAGCATTTGTTGTTTCGATTTCAATTATGTTATATGATCTCAGATTGATGATCATTTTATATGTACTTTATTTTTTTTGTCATCGTGCAAGGTGACAATGTTTAGTTGTTTATAATAAAATTTTCCGGATACACCCATTCTTCGGGAACGCTTCAATATCTCTCTGCTATGGGAAGCTGGGTGTGTCCGGTCTTCAAAGGTCAAAGGTATTTCTTATGCTTAGACCAGCTGATCCGACAGTGAACCTCACCTTCTCTCTACCACCTTACAACTCTGGATGGTGATTTGGGCAACCTCATTGACGTAGGATAATCTGTTCAGTGCATCATGAAAATCATTCATCCAGATATGTGACAACAATCTTGCAAGCTGTGTGTCTTGGACTTTCACAACCTGGTTGGGGACCAGAAAGGTGACATGCCAAAGTGTTATGTGAATGTCCTACAATCCTATGCAATTACTAAGAGAAGTCTAGACTTTCATGGATGAGATATAGTGTGATCATGTTAAAAGTTATGTTGGACTTATAACTGTGATATCCTGACAACTTTAAATTAATTATTTATCCAGAATTGTATTCATGCTAAAAATATTTTTAATGAATTAAGGTCTTGAAGTTGAAAAATATTTTGTTGGTTTCCTTGGTGTTGTCTGCTAAACTTGGATATGTTGGGGATCCAGGAGTGCGTGAGAATGTTGCTATTATTAAGGTTATGAAAGATGCAAATGTTTGAGATTACACCCTAAGTGATTGGTAATTGTTTTCAATACCCAACTTGTCAGGGATGGCTCTAGACAATCGAATGCCTGTTGGACGACGCTGTCGGCCAATCACCAGCACATATCACGCGCTACTACCAAGGGCAAGTCCATTCTGCAGAAAGGGTTGCAAAATAAAGCAAATTATAACGATTATTCCATTTTCATTTGATCCACCCTTACACATTTAGTTATGGATTCATAATGGCGATGATTCAACTGCTTCAGAAATTATTTTTTATTTTGATACAATGCTGGGAGAGGGGGTGGGAAAGAGTAACATAGCACATAAATGTGACTAATTGAAAGAAAACATAGAAAAAAAAATTCTTACTTTCAATTATACCCTTTTGCTGGGCATAGAGCTTTTGCTGGTTTTCTAAGTACTGCCTTACAAATTCATTCTGTTCTGTTGCTTCATCCAACTGCAAATACATCTTATCAATTACCCATGGGTGTGATTTTTGTCATAATTAAAATTATCACAGCTTTTGTGGATGGAAAAAAAAAGTTTACATTGTTGGAATTGTTGTCATATTCTGTTCCTTTGATTAATCTAAATAGACATATAAATTAGAAATCAAGAGAAAAGTTTTTAATTATTACAATTTCAGTGAAGTCCCTACATAATAAACTTCAAAAATAAATCTTTCTTGACATAAAAAACATGTTCACACTTTAATTACCTCCATATCAAAAACTACAATGTTTTCAATCTGATGGAACAATTTAGTTTTAATTATCATTTAATAATTTCTTGAGTTGTTTTTACTTAAATGCAATGTAAGCAGCTTATCACACAGTGGCTCATTATAATGCATATTTGTAAGTTTGAGTTTAAATTTAACTTACATTAAGATCTAGATAAAGTCATGAGCATAGGCATACACAGCATTTTCTCAAGGGGGTTTTTTACATTTTTTTCCTTCTGAGGCGGAGTGTTTTGTTTTTCCCTGCAAAATAACACTTTCTTTCTTTCAAACTGAGCACAACTCTGGTCTATCACCATCTATGGGCGATTTACTACCTAGTGAGTTGTGCCGGAAGTGTAACTGTGTGTACCTAACAGTCTGAGTGCGTATGTAGTGTTGTGTTTGATTTTTCAGTGCCGCCATCTATACTTCAGAAGTGTAGTGGGTGACATGTTATGATTGAATTACATTTGTAGGTCTGTTGCGAGACTTTTTAAAGGGGAGATCGGTTGGCATTCGCGACTTAAGTTGGGAACCACAGAAAACCAACTTCAGCTGACCACCACTGTGGCGACGGTGGGGCTCAAACCTGGGACCTCGCGACGCGAGTCCGCAACTATGACCACCACAACAGTATAATCTTGGCTCGAGGTGGGGTTAGAACCCCAAAACCCTTCCTTTGCGTACGCTAATGGTCATGAGTAATATTGTATTTTCAGTGGATCTTGCTTGTTCTTTGTGTCCTAACATATCTGACATAACACGAGGTTGCTGGAAGTTGGAAGCATATTTTGTGTGTGTCTGTAACTAACATGAAACAAATAATAAAAACAAACCTGGAGTCTTGGTTCAACACCACCTGCAAAAAAAAAAAAAAAAAAGGTTTATTCCAGAATTCTCATAACACAAAAATCAAATAACAAAAGATACAAATATAGGGTAATCATGTGACATCTGCTCTATTGAAGGGCGAGATATACGACTACATTCAAAAAGTTCAGAGATATATTTTATCATGGAAAAATTAATACAGGTACAACCTGTTTATTTGGTGTTTCTTTCAAAGTAACTACCCTGTGAAATTATACATTTTTGCCATTGTTCATGCAAAGATGTAAATGCGGACTGCAAACTTTTTTGCCACATTCTCCGGTGCCTTCCTCGCTGCTCGATATACTTCTTCGGAATCTGAGGATCATTTTCCCTTAAGCAAATTCTTTTTACGAGGAAAAAATCTCACGGGCCTAGATCAGACATCTTCAACCCATTGCTTGTGAGCATCACAGTGCTTCCTGAAGCACAGAGTGCTCAATGCTCATGTCCGATTTTGTGCTCGCAAGCACTTGATCATCTTTCCAATTAAACACCTTGTACAAATTGCATTCAATAATCGAAATTAGGGAATTAAAAAGATTGATTAAGGGAATAAAGTCTGTTTGTAAAAGTATGGAAATGTGATGCTTTGACACATAATCTGACACCAGCAGGGACCTGTAAGCCAGTGCATTGTCGTAATGATGTACCTACAACATGGAGTGACATATCTAGTACAAACTCATGACAGGTTGTCTTACCCTATTGTATGTTAATCCAATGGAGATTTTCAAGTGAAGCTTAGCTTTTTTTTTTGTTGTTGTTTTTTCATCATTCCAGAAAAGAAAACAAAAATCAAGCAGAAATACAACAGATGTATAACAAATAAACTTGCATTTTATCTTTGAAAAAGACAAAAGAATAGTGGCTGGTGTAAGACAAGGCTGGTCAAGCACCAGACTTTCATGACCACTAAATATAGGTATTGGTGACAATATTCTTTGTGTAGTTTCTAAATTACAGGCTGGGAGCAGCACAAAATGCTTGAAATTTATAGCAGCATATCTGCCAACATGAAAAAGGGTCACTACGCCTTTCAAAATAATGCTTCGTTTGACTTTTTCAATCTTTTTCTTTAGGTAAAAAAATTTGTGGCCCCTAAAAAAATTGTTCCAACACCTAGATATTTTTGCGATTTGTCCAGCCCAGATGTATGGGAGAAAGTTATGGAATGAATCATTAGGGTTTACATCGTAGCTTACGGGAAACTTTGCTTTGATATATGAGTGTGCTGGATTATGAACATGTTTAAAGAACTTTATGACCAAATCATATCATATCCTCCGGGGTTTTAACTCGAAAAGAAAACTGCAATAATATAAAATTTTATGCACAATAAATATGAGAAGGTTGAAATTTTTTTACCTCCACTTCCAGCTGCTTCAAATAGCTTCTCGAGTTCCAATTTCTGAAAATAAATGACCATAAAAGCGACTTAAATGACAATAGCAGCAAACACATACAAAAAGCATGATATTGTAAAAAATGTCAATACAGTTATACCTTGACTAATAAATATAATTTCTTCCAGAATCACATTTGTTGCCAAAATTCAATTTTCTATAGGTTTCTATGAAAAATGGTTAAATTTGTTCCAGAAACAATCCAAAATTTGAAGATACGTGTCATTAAAAAAAAAATCTAAGAAACACTATAAAAGAGTAGCCTTCATCAGTTTTGAAGTTTTAAAATAGGTGGGTGAAGAAAATAAATTCTGCAACTTTTGTGGCACATTTGGGGCTTTTCCAGGGAATGAAGCTGGGCGGGCTTGCAGATTTACTGATAATGACATTAACCTGGGCCCAAAGGAGCATTTATGATTTTGCCACTAACAGGCTACTTTTGTCGCCTTTTCCCGATTCCAGTCCAATTTTTTTTTACCTACTCTTTCCTCGAATTTGCCACCCTGTGCAATAACCCAATATACCTCCCTCCACTCCTGCAAGTACACCTGTGATTATAAGTCACTATTTTTGTCACTCCCATGGTCACACACTCTTTAACACACTCATTTAGTCATTCACATTCTTGCACACTGTTTGGGTCACTCACATGCTTTAGGTCATTTTTTTCATCACTCGCTGACATGGTTCCTTGCTGGGTTACTCTTTTAATCATTTTGACATGCTCTAGGTTATTCTTATGATCATTTACAAGCTAGCACAAGCTCTAGATCACTCTTTTGGTCATTGACATTCTTTCACAATGGCTAGGTCACTCTTTTGGCGATTCACATGCTTTCCCACTCTCTAGGACACTATTTTGGTAATTTACATGCTTGCACAAACTCTAATGTAATTCTTTTGCTCACTCACGAGCTTGCAAACTCTCTAGGCCACTTTTTGGTCACTCACTGACTTAGCCTCCAGCAATCTAGGCAGAGGTGGATTTATTGAGGGTTCAGGGTGGAAAATTAAAATTTGATTTTTTTTCTTGTAGCAGCAAAAATGTTGTTTTTGTAACAGCATTGAGTTTGTAGCATGTTTGGAGCATCAGTTTTGTAGCTCTTTGAAATTTTGGTAGTAAATAAAATATACACAGTTTTTATATCCATATACACTGCTGGCCACCCAAATTGCAACACCAAGAAAGACAAGAGATATCGCAACAATATTTATTTTGTAGATAACATGTTGACCAAGCATCAAATGATTAAATTTATAGACTTCTGTGAAGTGTGGTTCCTGCCAAAATCAGTAGCCAGAGTAGCCGCCATTGTTGGAGATCACCGCTGCCACACGCCTCGGCATTGATTCAAAGAGACTTTGGATGTGTTCTTGGGGTACAGCAGACCAAGCAGCTTCCACGCGTTGCTAAAGTTGATCTGGTGTGGCAGCTGGGGATGTAATCTGGGTCAATTGTTGAGCAACCATGGACCACATGTTTTCTATCGGCGAAAGATCCGGAGAGCGAGCTGGCCAGGGAAGCAATTCAATCTGGCGATTGACGAAGAACCTTTGGACAATGCGTGCCACGTGTGGTCGCGCATTATCCTGTTGAAATATGGCTGTGGGCAAGCCCTGAAGGTAAGGAAGGACAACTGGCTCCAACACCTCGGAGATGTAGCGCTGGCTTTTTAAAGTACCGGCAATGCGTACTAGAGGAGTGCGAGAGTGATATCCAATACCGCCCCATACCATAATACCCGGTGCAGGACCAGTGTGACGGTGCATAACGCAGCTGTTCAGCATCCTCTCTCCACGGTGTCTCCAGACTCGAATCCGACCATCGTGGTGTTGCAGACAGAAGCGTGACTCGTCAGTAAAGACAATTTCATTCCATTGTGCCGTCCACATCCTTCTTTCATCGCACCATTGGCGGCGGAGACGTCTGTGGTTCTGCGTCAAGGGTAGACGAAGAAATGGACGACTTGCGGACAGACCACTCTGCTGTAAACGGCGTCGAATGGTACGCGCAGACACTGGATGATGCAGTACAGACTGAATGTGCTGTGCTATGGTTCGTGATGTGGCTGAGCGATCCGTCACTGCCATACGCACAATACGCCTGTCATCACGTGAAGTGGTGCACTGAGGTGGATGCGATCGAACACGTCGGTCCGTCGTACCCTCCTGCATCCAACGATCACATATCCGCATTACAGTTGTTTGGTTTCGTCCAACACGACTACCGATTTCCCTGAAAGATAATCCACAATCTCGGTAGGCCACTATCCTTCCTCTATCGAACTCGGATACTTGATCAAAAGGTGATCGCTGTTTTCTACGAGGCATAATTGATCGTTTTTTTTGAAAAAACCACAAGAAAAACACAATTGCCGTACTTCAAATCGTCGAAATCTCCAAGCCTTAAATAGCGCTTTGAAGTGGCGCCACAGGCGCGCGTGATGTGCGTCTGCGCTGAAATTCTAATCATTTGCATATCTCACCTCCGCTAATGCATGTTGTAAATTTCATATTATTTGCATGCTTCCTTCAGGGTGTTGCATTTACGGTGGCCAGCAGTGTATATGCAGTAACGTACACAGGATTACTTTTTACTTTAAAAAATAAAGTAAGCTTTTGTTCTCTTCAGTTCTACGTATTTTTTAACATTTGATCTTGCTTCTTTTAACAGAATTTACCTATTTCATATTTAAAATGATAACTGTTTCTTTTTGAGTTCGCTCTTGATCCTCATCTGTCTGATTCAAAACACTTTGAGATAACTTTTTTTTACTGGGCCATTCATAGAATATTTATTAGAAATTCTAAGAAATTTAATGGAGTGGTTAAAAAAACTATAGACTTAAAAACTATAGAATAATGATTAAACCAGCGGTTCTCAACCTTTTTTGACTTGCGGAGATTTTCTAGTACATAATGTCTATGGCGAAGCCTCATAGGCATATTTTTTATTTCTCCATCAAAGGTACTGATTTACTTTCATTATTCACAAAAGGTTTTATAATTATTTTTTTTTAGTTTAGTTTTTCTATATTTTCCTCGAGCGGCCAATAAGCCCCTGGAAAGTTCACACAGAGCACCGTTGAGAACCGCTAGATTAAACCATTAGAAATTTAATAGAATGATTCTATTTTCACCAAAAATTTAATCCGAGTACATCTGTTTTCACTCCTTATTTTTCACTTATTTTGTGACTTTTTTCTTATTTCATTACTTTTCCAGAATTTTGTCACTTTTCCATGATCATAGATACACTGAATTTACCAACGGCTTTTGCATCACAACTCCTGATGGTGAAGACAGATTTATCATTGGTTTTTCCAGTGCGATAATGCATGCTTCCCCGAACTTTTCTATTCTGTTAAAGGACACATAAGTGTTTCGTCAAGTCCAGCCAGTCGGGGAAAGTTCATGCAATTCAAAAAATAATTACCATAAGGAATGCATATAAATCAAAGGAGTCAACTTTTTTTTCATAAAAAATTGCTGGAGACAGTGATTGAAGGTTTTTTTTCATTATTTTGCGGATGAACAGCAATTCGCATAGTTTGAAACTATTTTATCATAATATTGAGCGCCCCATCCTGGGGAAGGAGGGCCTCAAGCTAAATCTATTTGTTGCCCCAAAAAATAAAATTGCGAGGAGGACAAATGATGTTATCGAAAAGTCTGCTTCTATTGTGACACAACTTCAAATTTTCTTAAGGAAAAAATATGTTTTTGGCACAGAATTGAAGAGTTTCAGCATTTTTGTAGCAAAATGTAGCAAATGACCGGAAATTGTAGCAAAATGTAACAGACGTTGGAAATTGTAGCAGATTTTCCACTCCTGACAGGGGTGGGAAGTGACACAGTCCATTTTGGAGGAGCAAAATACATGATTCTGAGCAGTTTTGGAGCAGATATTTATAAATTGGAGCAGCAAAATTAACTCACAAGAATATATTTGTTACCCCCTCTTTTCAAAACAAAACTGCTGTCTTTTGTTACTAAGTATCTTTTCATCAGCTTGTTTTCTTGGTTTTTGATGTTTCAGGCTTTTCACACCTTGTTTGAAAGAGCGGCTGTCATAAAATTTCAGTGAGTCTATTTAAGATGGCACACTTTTTCAAGGCTGTAGCGGGAAGGGGGGGGTCTTCCTTTCTTTCAAACCGAGTGAGCACAACCACTCAGGTCTATCGACATGGCTCATTTTCTACCCAGTGAGTTGTGCTGGAAGTGTAAGTGTGTGTACCTAACAGTCTGAGCACATATCCAGTGTTGTGTATGATTTTTCAGTGCTGCCATCTGTGTTTCAGAGGTGAAGTGAGTGAAGTGTAGTGACTGAATGTTTGTACTGTTTGTAGGCCTGTTGCTCTCTGTGGCGAAACTTTTTAACGGAGAAATTGGCTCACATTTGCGCCTCGAAGTTGGGAACCACAGAAAACCAACTTCAGCCGACCACCACTGTGACGACTTAGGGGTCTGCCCCCCCCCCCCCCGAAATTCAAGAAAATGGCCTAAAAAGGGAAAAAGATTACCAAATCTATTGTTCTATACTTTGGTTCCCCTATACGCAAAATGTGCACCATAATTTTGAATGATGACTGCTAGTTACTAGGAAAAGTAAATACAAAATTATTTTTCCCATCCAGACAGAAGTTTTAATGACTACTCTACTTGTTGAACCCTCAAACTAAGCAAATGAAAAATTAATAAACCAAATGGTCCACATATGCCGCCTGTCCTCTCTCTCTCTCTCCCCCCCCCCCAAATAATTTTGAAAACTATACAATTTCTTCTTTGGCAGAATCATCAATTGCAATCTACAACATTTGTACTACATGGCAATATGTGGATGATTCCCTGCTCAATTAAAACCAATTACAAAACTTTTGTAGATAGGATTTGCTGGAAAAGTTGGACAAAAGTGAGAAAGTAGGACATTTTACCAAATGTAGGAATAGTAGGACGAGTGGGAGCCCTGAAGAAGTCCAATTTTTCAATCTTTTTATACTCAGAAAGAAATTTTTGCAAATGGAGAGAATTTCGAAGGAATCAAAACAATGTTTGGCAATTCAGCACTCATTATTTGGCAAGATTGGCGGTTTGACTTGTTATTTGGCGACTAAAACTCGTTATTTGGCGACATTGGCGATTTAACACTCGTTATTCGACAAAGTTGATAAGTTAGCATCCGTAGTTCGGTGGACTTTTTACTAATGGAATATTTTTTTCATGAAACATCCGAATTTGACGCAATGACGATCGCTTATAGTAATTTCTGCCGCTTGCAGTGCGACTTTTTTTCAAAAAGGAAACCAACTTACATTTTAAAGCTAAAAAATTATTGCAAATTATTTTTGTTTTACGTTCAAATGTAAAAAATATCTCTGCAGTGCTTACAAAGCGTGAAAAGCACACATGGTTATCCCGCGAATTTTTTCTCCCACACTGTACTTTACAGTGTAGTCAAACTACTTTCCAACAGTGACCACCATTTTTTCAAGGTCACGAGATAGCACGACTACAGAAGATGGGAGGAGATGGTTCTGAAAACTAGAGGAATAAAACACGTTCTTGGAAAAAATCGTTTCGCAGCAAACAGGAACAACAATTTTTTGGTGCCCTTTCCGAAATTCCGGGCATATCGAGGCAAAATTCACTATTTTGGCTATTTGGCGCAGAAAAATACGAAAATACACTATTGGAGCAAAATGGCGCAAGATGTTAATTTTGGCGCAGAGTTCCCACCCCTGCTATTGAAATAAACTGTAGTTCCTACAAGAGAAAAACTGGGGAGAGTGAAAAGAGTAATGAAAAAGGCATTTTTATAGATGTCACCAAGAAGTGCGAGGCGATGAGTAGTTGGTGTTGTAATTATAGATAACTTTTTGCAGTTTTAACCCATTAAAGACAACTGATTTTTTGAAAGGAAAAAAAACTCTGAGTGGGAACCACTCCCACCATTTATTGGCGAAGAAAAAATTTTGAATGGCAAATTCTCTCTTACCAACCGGCATTAATAGGTTAGTAACTGCATTCCACCATTAATTTTTTGATTTTTGTGTTTCTGAGCGAGATGAATGCACTTAATTTTTTTTCATAATTTTTTGACGATGAGACCTTGAAACACTTTCCTTGTTAGTTTAATATTCAGACACTACTCGAGTAGTAAGGATTCTAGGTATATGATCTTAATGAATAAAATTTGGAAGTTATTGATTTTACAAATAAAAGAAATCCTCATTTCTATCAAGATAGTGACATCTTAGCTGATGGAAGCCTCGGTCCATGAATTTTTGGGCTAACAAAATTTTTTTTAGCATTTTTCCGCCTCAGCTAATGAACATTTTAATTGATATGGATACATGAGAAATCTATCATAAAACAGCCGCACTGTGAACCAAATTTCCTCGCCGATCAAAATGAATCCAATGAATATGTACGAACTCAACAAGAGATTACATGTCACTCAAACAGTGATGAATTTATTAGCACCTTAGAATTGCTCTGCAGATACCTCTATTTCTCTTTCAGAATTTTTTTTTGTAAAATGAATGATTAAACTAAGGGGAAATGTATTTTAAAGAAATAATAAAAAATAAGCCTTGCACTGGAATGGTTTCAGTGCATACGGTCCCCAAAATAAAAGGTTTGCATTGTTCTACGAACAGCCCTCAGCTGGCTGAAAATATTCTGCAGTAAAAATTCCTTTGTAATGTTTTCTATGCCGGAAAGTTCTTTTAAAATCCTTCTATCTCAGAAACTTTCCTTTTTCATTTCAGTTCATGAACCCAACTGCATACTGGTGTAAATAGTGAAAAACTAAAATATGTCCGGGTTTCCATCTAGCTGTAAATTTTCCTTCATTCAGTTGTGAAGTTAGCTCAGCATTGGGTCAGTTCCTATTCTTTTATAGTGCTTTCTTAGTGCTTTATGGAAGTTGCTTCGAAATTTTCAACAGTTCCTGGAATGGGTTAAGCAATTTTCTTTAGAAGCCTAGGAAAATTATGTTTCAGCAAAGGAATGTCATTAATCGGAAAAAGAATCACAGCACTTTCCCTTCCTTAACAGTGGTTTCCTTTTCTATCAACTATTCTTATTTAAGATTTACAGTACTGATAGGGATGGGCTTGATTAAATATTTTGCTGCACTCTAAAACTGGGTTTCCCAATCCCACAAGTGTCCATGAACACCCTTGTTTATGCCTGATTTACGTAACACCCGAAAATGAATATCTACCTACTATTTCATGGTCATAAAAACAATCTGACAATAAATTTGAAAAGTATAACACCCACTGCTAAGCTGAAAAATTGCAAGTGTGTCCCCAGGCACAAAGGTTGGGGGGAGGGAAAGGCTGTTGTGGATAAAGAAATGAACTGATTATCTACCCAAGGCCACAATTAGACACTCTTGCAGCAGGGCAAGCATGCATTATGCCTCCCTCATATAATTTTGAATAATTTTAAACAAATTTTGCATCCCTATGGTCCCTAATCCTGGGAGCTAGATTCGACTGCATTAATCTCCGGGCTGGAAGTTCAATGCCTGAGTGTTAGAGGTCTTGGCATGAATTATATTTGTACATTTTGACTTAATATAATGATTCATGCTTACTAAAGCCAAATTTATATTTTATTTTTCATGTACGCTTATACATTTATTACAGTATTCACTAAATTAAGTTTCAGGAGTAGTTAATGCAATAATTCAAAACAATTAATAAATTTTAAAATTCTAGGATTAAATGAATTTATGAAATAATTAGAAATGTTAATGTAATATGTCAAATGGGAGTTGGTGAAAAAAAAAAAGGTTTTAGGTTAACAAAATAATTTTTCAAATTTAACCTTCATGTTCAGATTCTTAGAAGTGTTCAAATTCCAAATAATTAATTTCACTTTTAATTGATCTATAAATATTTCTTATGATGCAACAAAGACAAACTTTTGCAATCTGATATATTTTTGCATAAAGAATTATTTTGTATTTGATAAATCCAGATAATATTAATCATATATATAGATTAATTTTTGAAGTTTTTTAACATGCTTAATTATAAAGTTATTTTACCACAACAGTGTTAAATTTTTTTTAATTACTTTGATTTTTACAACATTTTACAACATTTAAATTTCAACATTTTTTTTCTCAAAAAGTTTTAGAGATATGCAAATAATATTTCACACAGTTAATAAGGATGGTAAATGCAACAAATAAAAAAAAAATCATTGAAATCTGAGACTATGGGTGGCATTTTGCCGGGTGATTTGAAATGGAATGACCCCCTATGGCAATAGACCTGAGTTGTGCTCGGTTTGAGGAAAAAAAAAAAGGCTTACTTTCTCTCGCCACAGAGAGCAACAGTCCTACAAACAGTACAAATATTGTCATAATACTTCACTCACTTCACTTCTGAGATATAGATGGCAGCACTGAAAAATCATACACAACACTAGATACACCCTCAGACTGTTAGGTACACATCAGGGTTTAAGCTGGATAAAAAATTCCTTTCGCAAAAAAAACAAAAATGGGAGGAAAAGCTTTAGCAAAATGCTACGATGCTAACGGGCCATTCAAGTATTACGTTTGCAGATTTTAGCCATTTTTGACCCCTTCCCCCCTTGTCAGCAAAATTTAGTTAGCAGCTTAGAATATTTCATATCTTCAAAAAGGGTGGTTGATGACGTAAGCAACCTTCAAACCCCCCCCCCCCCTTGTCATCAAAAGTCAGCAAATCCGAAACTTCCCCCCCCCCCGATGCTGACGTAATACTTGAATGACCCCTAATGTAATGATTGATGGTTGGATGTCTACTCCTTGCCTACCTCCTGTACGCATTTTTGCGAAAGTGGCTACTACTTTTTTCGCATTCTACGATTTTCTTTTGCATTTTGCAAAAAATGTGACTGCAGCTTAAATCCTGGTACACATTACACTTCTGGCCCAACTGAGTTGTGCTCGGCTTGGGAAAAAAAAAAAAAAAAAAAGGCTTACTTTTGAAAAGTTCAATTGCATTTCATCTTTGAGGCCCCACCCCCGCAATACTCGGGAGGGCCTCACTGCTTTGCCCCTATGATAATTCCGGGGCACCTGCCCACCCCCAGGGCCTTTTCTCCCATTTCACCCCCCCCCCCACATTTTCTTTTTCGATTTTCGCCCCCTCCCCTCCTTAATTTTTACCCCTCCCCTACCTTTGCCTTTTTTCTAAATTTCACTCTCCTTTGACCCAATGAGAATTTCTGGGGGCTCCCCCCCCCCCCACGCATTTTCTTTTTTCGACTTTCACCCTTCCCCTCCCCCCTTCCTTTTTTTTTAATTTCACCCTGCCCCTATGAGAATTCCGGAGGGTGGCCCTTCCAAGGCCTCCACTTTTTCCCGAATTCCCCCCCCCCCCGCGCGTATTTTCTTTTCCGATTTTCGGACCTTTGACGCTCTTAATCTTTACTTCCTTCCCCCACCCCCTAAACCTGTACCCTTTTTCTAAATTTCACCCTCTTTCTGGTCCCCAATGAGAATTCCGTGGGGCGGGCCCTTTCCTACCCTCCCACCAGATCTCGGGTTACACTATACATAAACAAAGCTCACGCAATACAGTCGCTCATATTACTTCCCTTACAACATATTTAAAAAAAATAATAACATTTTTAATAGAAACATCGAATACAGCAAACATTTTACACATGAAAAAACCATCTTCACAATGAAAAATAGTTAAAATAAAACATGATATCCTCTCTAACATCCGGAGTTCAAAGCTCTCGCTCTTCACACTCCCACGCCCCCTGCAGCGGTTTCTATATTGTTGGTTGTGGCGGGAAAAATCACATATGAACCGAAATTTAAAAAACAAGTACCATACCTTAGCGGTAGAAATTAAATTTTAATTCAATTTCGAATTTTAAAAACTCGAGCGATTTAATAACTTTCGAATACCAACTTAATCCTTCGGAGGAACTTAAAAGGAATATGGATGCCAGGAATAGAAAGTACGTGAGAAAACTTCGCTATTTAAAAAATATATTATTCGAATTTCATAGGTATTACCACGTGGGGTTTGTTTTTTTCATTTCAGAAATATCGCGACGAAATTCAATCGAAATGTCGTGCAATTAATAAATGTTACCTGTTTGAGTCTCTTCACTAAGTCTTTCTTGCTACCACTCTTGGGCAAGCCTCTTTTTTCTAGTTCGCGCTTCAAATCCACAACACGGAGGTTCGAGAGGTTTTTCGCTTCTAAAGCACCGAATGATTCGTCGCCCATCGCTCTACCGACAATTTCAACGATTTATAAACAACAAAAATTACACCATTCGAACATCACAAATCACTACGAGGAGTCAAGCGAGTACAAGTTCAACACAAACACAACTGCTTATTTACACAGTACGTCATCGGCCATTCCATTAACCAGGGCCTCACTGGATCACGTTTTTTTTTTTTTGTTTTTCCGATTCGCGTAAAAACTTTTCCCTTATTGTTATCCGATATGGCTGACCATATTTTGTCGGCACAAAAATTTGAAAATCGAACTGTTAAACACGGATTACCGACGCTTATCACGAAAAAATTGTAAAGAAATGAAAATTAATATTTTAAGGCTGAGGCCGGTATTATACACTTTAAAAGTTTGATAAACATTTTTTTTTATGAAACTTGAAAAATGTAACCAATAGCCACATTTATTACATTCGAGCAAACTTAAACTGATTTGCTTATTGGTAGCATTTTTCAAGTTTTATTTATTAAAGTTTTATAAAAGTTATTTTATAAAACTTGAAAAATGCTGTCAGTAAGCTAATCGGTTGCATATGCTCGAATGTAACCGATGAACTTATTGGTTGTGTTTTATGAGTTTTATAAAAGCACTTTTACAAAACTTTTATGGTGTAATCCCGGTCTCAGATTACAATATAAAAGTTTTATAAAAGATCTTATACAAAACTTGAAAATAACTTGGTTATATTCGCTCAAATGTCATCAATACGCTTAATGCATTCGCGTATCGGTGTAATTCGAACGAATGTTATATTTTAGCCTTATTGGTTATTTTCCAATTTTTGTAAAAGATCTTTGATCAAACTTCAGTAGCGTAATCTAGGCCGGGGATAGGCAGAGTACAAAACTTTTATAAAACTTGAAAAATGCATTGAATAAGCGTATCGGTTAAATTTGAGGGAATGCAACTATATATATATAGTTATTATTATATTATAGGCTTATTGTTTTTTCTCAAGTTTTGTGAAAAATCTTTTGTTAAACTTTCGAAAGTTTACAATTAATTCAGTGTAAATCCGGCGTAAAATTACTAAGAAAATGTTGATAGGCAAGAAAAAAATGGTTATAACTACATCACAGTGAGTGAATGTATTCCACAAACAAAAAAAAAGAAACTAGTAAACCCCTAATCATAACGGTGTCACCCCCCCCCAACCTCTGAATTTTTCGAGTTTTATTAACGAACTTTTCCATTATATAAACTTATAAAAGTCGAATTCTAAAGCCGATTAACGGTCACTAATCTTTTACGGAAAAAAGACGATTTTTTTCTCCGGTGTTTGCAAGAGGTTTTACTGTATGCTGAACCAATTTCTTAGGGGTGAAATGTGGTCTTTAGTCATCTGATTGGGCCCGTGACTTTTTTTCAAATTAACTAAGCGGCAGTTCGATATCACTTAAGCAACCAGTGGTATATTCACAGATCACTCAAGCGGCCCGTAGTACAGTTCCATATCACTAAAGTTACCCGCTTCACAATCCCAGATACTTTTGATTGAGTAACCCGCGATTCAGTTCTAGAAGCCAACATAGGTGGAGATCACTGAGCTATAAGTAAACTTTACTTATAGCTCAGTGGCGGAGATAGACTTGGAAGTCTGGGGGGGGGGCAAGATGATGTCAATTCATATATACATTGGATTATAGCCACTACAATAGGGTAGCCTTATCAAGTCGCCTTACATTAGATCAGTCGACTCCACCTTTGACGCTGGGAACACCCCCCCCCCCCTCCGCACATGGAAGCCAAGCCAATTTTTGGCACCTCCAAAATGTTTTTTGATCGATAAAGCTCTTTTAGCCCTTTCAACTGATTTACCCACCCCGGCACGGTAACGACGAATATTTAATAGCATTGGCGGAGGTAGACTTGGATGTCTTGGGGGGGGGGGAACACGATGATGTCAATTCATATATACGATCAGTTGACTCCACCTTTTAAGCTGGGAGGGGGCATTGCTATCTCCGCCCATGTTTAATAGAAAATACTAGTGTAGTTATTAATATTTACCTCAGTAGAAAAATAAAATTTCATGTAAGCTTCCATGAAAAACGGGACAATGCTAGGAATTTGCCCATATGTACTGTAAATATTTTTTTGTAAAAAAGGGAAATATCAAGTGTTTTTTATTCATAGAAATTTCTGAAAAGATCATTTTTCATAATAATTCATGTTTTTATGGTGAACAATTACTTTTTCTATATATAGATCTAGGATGTAAATCTAGTGGGTCTTTGGCGGCAAAACTGTTGAGTAGGGCATAATCTGAAGTGGAGGTGTAGGGTAAAGGGGACTGGGCTGCCCTTCACTATTATATAGTTTACCCCATTTCCACGTGATTTTTGATTTAAAAAAAAGTAGTCAATGTTTGGTTTCTAGTATTCCCAGCACACGATTTCTCGTAAAACCACGTGGTCGCAAATCTCAATGAATTCCTATGAAATTCAGTTGTGAAAATATGAAAACATTGATATCCTTTCTTACTATTGTTTCATAGCTGATAATAAAAACCTTGATATTCTGATTGATTTCACACTCATAACAAGTATGATACTGGAGACGTTTATCAACACACATGCTCATGCTCCCCCCACAACGATGGGGGTGGACCTGAGACGATTCTCATTTCTTTTTCACGCTACGAACTATGAAGGGGCCGTGCATATGCCCTTCCCCCTACCAGGACATATTTTAGGGTAAAAAATTCTCTTGAAAAAAAGTCATCATTTGGAATATGCAGAAGTAATAAAAAAATATCCACACATGTTCAGAAAAACGAAATAAATTGGGCCCCATCATTTGGTCAGCGATTTCCAATCGCGGTGCCCGGGCCTCCCCCCTTCCCAGGGGGTTCACGGCCACAAATTGTAGAATTACGAAAAAATATTTTAATGCCAAGTTGAAAAAAATATAAATTACTTAAAAAAAGGAAAAAAACTGCTGAAATGTTGGTAAACTTCCAGCAGTGCCGTCTTAAGGCATGGGCCCACCCGAGCACGCCCTGGGGGCCTCACAAAAATGAGATCTGGTTGAAATTTTCAAGAATTTGCCTGGTAGGGCCTCAGAAAAATTACTTGGCCCGGGGGCCCATGATGCTCTTAAGACGGCCCTGACTTCCAGTAGATTGAATTGCTATCACATTTAATAGTACTGAATAAAATTTCCTCCATTGTTCAAGAATATTCTCACTGTTAGGTAGCTGTAGTTGCTGCGGCTACAAATATCTCCCGAACAGCTTGTTTAGATCACTGTTGATAATTTGTGTATTTTGTTTTTGAAGTAGTTTAACTGCAGTAAGCAGTAACGTTACTGCTTACTCCATTTGCCAGGGGGGAAATCATACATAATTAAACAACCCCCTGTATACAATATTCATCATTCTATATGCAATCATTCTGTACGCATATCATTCTATATACAACCCCCTGTATTTTTTATAACACAGATTCTGCAAGTCAAAGAATTTGTTTTTTTTTCTTCTTTCAAATGTATAACTTAAAAAGTAGATCAAAAACCACATGTGAATCTAAACATATTTTACACGTTACATGTAACATATCTGAAACATGCAAACCATGTATACGAGTTACAATTTTTCCATTACTTTACCATTCAAATGCATTCGGATCATTCAAACATGAAATTATAATTTGAAGTTGATCATGAATGAATGAATAAGATTGAAAGAAATGAAGCAAAAACAAAATGCAAATCAACAAAAACAATACACAACCGCTTCTGACCACGACGTTTGAAGTGAACAGACATACTTTACCCACTGAGCGTTAAGATTTGGTATTCAACCCAAGTGAGAAACTTGGTCACTGTGACCAGTTGTTAAATTTTCCTCTGAAGATGACACCCATTTGTGTTGAAATGCATTAGGACTTTTTGTATTTTTGTGTATTTGTCTTATTCGTTGGTGTTTTAATATTCTTGGGCAAAGTTGATTAACTCTTCCATATAATACAAATCATTAAACTCCCCTATAAAATGCCATGTTCAGGGCTCCCACTTGAAAAATAAGAAACATTAGGACAGTGGGGGGGGGGGGGGGGAAAGAGGTGTCCCTCCTTAGACAATATAATCATAACAATTATATAAAAAATCATGAATTTTTTTTCTCATTTAAAAGAAAAATAATTTGATAGCACTATTTCAGTATTCTAAAAAGAATGACTCGAGCCGAGGCAAAATGACGGAAATTACTTCGTTACGAAATTCTTTTTTAGTATTTTCCAAAGTCCAATCTGTTAACTCTCTTCCTTGATGCATAGTAAATTATGAAGACATGTTTGTATGAGAAAGACTTATTATGAATCATGTTTTTCAAGAATGATGTTCCTTTGAAACTTCTTCCAAAAGCACAGTACAAAATATGTAAATTAATGTAGATAAGTCAAGGTGATTTTACTGCGCTGCCCATTCTTTTTACAAAAACATTTGTTAAAATTTTTTTACTGTTCAACGCCAGTGCCATCATTTTTGACAAATGAAGTTTTTCATTTCTAGCTCTTTGCAGAGCTTTGGAAACATTGTTCATAACTCTGCATGCCCTAAAAATACAGAAGACAATTGAATGCTACTGGGTAGCATCCGAGTCACAAAACCTAGAATAGGTCTATGTGTACCTAACTGTTCTGTTATGCAAACTGTTGCTTCACCTATACACAAAATGAGCACCATAATTTTTAATGATGAATGTTAGTTACTATATAATGAATAGTCCAAGGACCAATAGACCTCCTAACCGGATCATGGCCTGCCACTGTCTCAATAAGGGATTTTAGCGGGGTCGAAGACCTGGGCCATGCTTATGACCAATAGACCATGAAGTAGTAAATGCAAAATCATTTTTTCTATCCAGATAGAAGTTTTTAGTGTGTGAGACTACTCTTCTTTTTGCACCCCTAAAACTATATAAGCAAAAGAAAAATTATTAAGCCAAATGTGGTCCACATACACCCTCAAATACCTGAACAATACAATTTCTGCTTAGGCAGAATCATTAATTGCAATCTACTACATTTGAATTATTTGGCAATATATCAATTTATTACTCCTTAATTAAAAATAATTACACAAATTTTGTTGATAGTATTTGGTGAAAAAGTAGGGCAATTTGCCAAAAAATAGGAAAAATGTAAAAATGTCTTATGCAGGACTCCCACTTGTCCTAAGACATTTTTACAAAAAAAATCCAATGTAACAGGATTTCTTTCGATTTTCAGCAAGTTCAAAGTAAGGGGTATAGCGAGAAGTGGAGAAATCAAATTTACAAAACATCTGGATTTGTCAATGCTAAAATAAGGAGGCTTTTAAGGAAGTGAGATGTCTCATCAATGCTGATGAAATTGATAAATATTGAACAGTAATTTTCAGGTATGAACCAAACTTGCAATTCAAAAGGTATCAGAGCATAATTAATTTTCTTAAATAAGCATCTGAATGTTTAATTTCTTTTTAATTATGTGTTGTCAGCATACATACATAAGCTTTTAATTTGGAGGAAAAAGTTTAAAAAAATTTAAAAAACGGGCCTGAAATTTTGATTAAATAAATTAGTTTCCAATTATTATTTTTTGGATAACATTTAGCTGAATTGCAATTCAAGTTTTTTCTGGCAATCCTGCAAACACTTTCTAACAGGTATAACATAAACGGATGCATGTCTCTATTAAACTCACAAGCATTATAAGTTGGTTTTTTTTTCCTTCTGCACAGTATGCAATGCGTCTTTCTGGAAAATAGAGGAATTTTAATATCCCATGAACAGGTTGCTCTCAATTATAAAATGGCCTTTTATATCAATAAAAATGCACAATTAATAGTATTTTATCTAAAACTATGCACACACGCACACAAAATGAAGAAAAATTTTACATGAACTCAGAAAACTGAAATGTTGCATGACATTTTTTTACAGTGATCTTCTGATTATGACATTTACAGAATAAAAAGAGTGGGCATAAATTTCCCTTGACAAGTTCCTATATCCTCATTATTTCAACTTTTATATGATCAATCAATGAACCAGCTTGTGCATGACTAATTTTTAAGCGTGCAAAAGTTCCACCAACTGTACCCTTGACCAATCTCTCTGGGTTTATGCAACAGCAGCCATTTACATCCTGCAAAAACAAGAATCAAACAATTTGACCAAAATGATGCTTGTAAATATATAATAAAAATAATTACTTTACAATAATAATTTAAATATTTTCATAATTGAGAGTTTCCCATAAATTTTGTCCTTTTACCCTGAAATACTAGTAAAATAGCACAAACTGAATGAAGTTTCTAATTTATACAGCAAAGTGTGATTTTTTCTGTTTGCTTTCCTCTCTTATTCTATTTCCTCAGTCTTGAAGTGAACTTGAACAAGACTAGATCTGTTTTCTGTTATTGTATATGACTTAACTGGGGTACACTGTAGCAAAACTAGACAGTAACAGACCTTTTAACCATTACAACGGCAATCCTGAGATACCTCGACAAACTTGATCTGCTTTATTTCAGTTACCCAGAAATGTCTAGGGTTCTTAAAATGCTTTTATTTTGGCATCGAAGAGCCCAAATAAGAGTTGAATTTTTTTTTACAGTCAAACATGTCCTCTATCCCTCCCCACCTCCAATTGATCAACTGCCAGTGGCCAGAGTCAGCTTTTATTCAAAGTTAGATAACAAAAGAAAAGAGTGTGTGTGGTTTTTCCCCCTTTGTTTCAACACAATAAATATATGCTCAGTATAAGTAATGCAAAAAGATTTTTTTCAAAAAAAAGTATTTCTTTTCCTAGAAAACCACACACTTCATGGCAAGTATCTGTATCATAGTAAGAGAAATAAAAGTGATGGGAGAAGTCAATTTTCTTGGTTTCTTGTTGTGGGTGGATGGAACGCATTTGTCAGCTTGCACAATTGTGAAAAAAATTCTCCTTGAAAATAGGTAGCAATTTGTAGAATGTTTAGTGATTTCCAATGTGGCAGTTACACTGAAGAGCCAAAAAAACTGGTAACCTGCCTAATATCGTGTAGGGCCCCCGCGAGCCCGCAGAAGTGCCGCAACACGACGTGGCATGGACTCGACTAATGTCTGAAGTAGTGCTGGAGGTAATTGACACCATGAATCCTGCAGGGCTGTCCATAAATCCGTAGGAGTAAGAGGGGGTGGAGATCTCTTCTGAACAGCACGTTGCAAGGCATCCCAGATATGTTCAATAATGTTCACGTCTGGGGATTTTGGTGGCCAGCGGAAGTGCCTAAAGTCAGAAGAGTGTTCCTGGAGCCACTTTGTAACAATTCTGGACGTGTGGGGTGTCGCATTGTCCTGCTGAAATTGCCCAAGTCCGTCGGAATGCACAATGGACATGAATGGGTGCAGGTGATCAGACAGGATGCTTACGTACCTGTCACCTGTCAGAGTCGTATCTAGACGTATCAGGGGTCCCATATCACACCAACTGCACACGCCCCATACCATCACAGAGCCTCTACCAGCTTGAACAGTCCCCTGTTGACATGTAGGGTCCATGGATTCATGAGGTTGTCTCCATACCCGTACACGTCCATCAGCTCGAAGCAATTGGAACCGAGACTCGTCAGACCAGGTAACGTGTTTCCAGTCTTCAACAGTCCAATGTCAGTGTTGTCGGGCCCAGGGGAAGGCGTAAAGCTTTGTGTCGTGCAGTCATCAAGGGTACACGAGTGGGCCTTCGGCTCCAAAAGCCCATATCGATGATGTTTCGTTGAATGGTTCGCATGCTGACACTTGTTGATGGCCCAGCATTGAAATCTGCAGCAATTTGCGGAAGAGTTGCACGTCTGTCACGTTTAATGATTCTTGTCAGTCGTCATTGGTCCTGTTCTTGCATGATCTTTTTCTGGCCGCAGCGATGTCGTAGATTTAATTTTTTACTGGATTTCCGATATTCACGGTACACTCGTGAAATGGTCGTACGTGAAAATCCAAATTTCATCACTACCTCGGAGATGCTATGTCCCATCTCTCGTGCACGACTATAACACCACGTTCAAACTCACTTAAATCTCGATAACCTGCCATTGTAGCAGCAGTAACCGATATAACAACTATGCCAGACACTTGTGTTATATAGGCATTGCCGACAGCAGCGCCGTACTCTGATTGGTTCTATATCTCTTTATTTGTATACGCATGCCTGTACCAGTTTTTTTGGCTCTTCAGTTTATAATGAGGATCAGGAAAATGTCGAAACCGAAAGAAGTTGAAATAACTATTTGAGGAAGATTTATAACATTTATCTGTATTATCAAGAGAAGTATTATCCAGTACAATGCAGAACACAACATTTTTCTTGGGCATACATGGTACAGCAAATGTGATATATCCGGATATTATGTATAATCTGATTTATTTAAATGCAATGAATCCTTTACCGTAACATATAAATTGACTTAGTGGGGTCCCATTCAACAAATGAAAATATTGCTCCTCTCTGACTCAGAATTGGATCACCTCTGAACAAAAAAATACACATGCAAATTAATTTATTACTAGACACTAATCTATGGTAATAACTTTATTCATTAATAGCCTATTTATTTTACCATCCCAGGAAAGCAGAACTATGTTTCTATAACAGAAGTTTTTGCTTGTGTTTCTATGATTCGGTTCTAATTCTCTCACAAGCACATTTTTTTTTTTTTAAATTCTTAACTTCATGCAAAAAAGGGCATCATAATAAAAACCTAGTTTCTAGAAAACTGCAAAAAATTGTCTGAAACTAGCGTTTTTGCAATGGTTATCGTTTTCTGGGTACTACAGATTGATGACTTTTTTTATGTATGACATGTAAAAGCATGTACCGAAGTGGGAAATGCTGAAAAGTAAATTTTGTCAAAAATGGACTTATGCCCTTACTTTTTTTATTATCATCTACAAGCGATCGATACAATACCAAGCAAATTAAATTTTCAATAAAACAAGTGATTTCTACTGAAATTTAAAGAGAGAGATAAGGATTTCTCAATAAATATATCCTTAACTAATTTTTCCTCAACTAAAAAAAATGAGATTGAAAAAACAAAAATGGAATGTTTTGTGCAGTCAAAGGGTTAAATATTTTTTTATGACTTTAATTAATCATACTAAAGAATGCAAACGTTCTTTGCTTGTATAATTAAAATAGAATTGCAAGGTAAAATTCCATGGTCTTAAAAAAATTCTTCACCCACTCCATTCACAACTGTTAGATATTTCAGAACAAGAACCCCTCAAATGCCAAAAATCTCAAAGTAATTTTTTAAATTGATTTTATATGCACAAATAAAACTTTCCATCAATTTTTAAATAAATAATTAGTCAATGGTAATTAACAATAATTTTAAATAATATTTGGTGCAACCAACTCTACCCTTGGGTAATTCCATCCACATGCATTTTTGCAGTTTAATTTAAATTCAATAATCGCACATAACAAATAGAAACCTCACCAAAATGGGCAATATGAAATTTCACTACATATTTATTAAATTTTTTTGTCAAGTTACACAATCAATATTCAATAACGCTATATGCCAGTACACTTCAATTTTTTTCCTTCAAGAAATAGTTTTGAGAAAGACAGCTTTGACTGTACTTTTTAGATAGTCTAATTGCGGCTAATGTCTATAAAATTCATTAGTCTTTGCTCATCATTTAAAAATATAGTGGAACTTCGGTTAAAGAGTTTAATTCATTCCACATATGTGCTCATTATACAAATCACTTGTTATGCAAATCAAACTTCCTCATACGAAATGGAAACTTGGATAATTCATTCCACAATTATTCTTGATTATTAAATTAGTCATGAAAATGACTAATAAAAACTTTATTCATTCAATAATGCAACACAATATAATAAATAATACAATAAAATATTTAAAAAAATAATACCACCACAAATAAAATATACAATACAATAATGTTACCAATTAACTTACTCTAAACGACCAGACAGAGGACGACTACCGTTTAGGATGACTTATGCACTGCACTCACCGTCTGTAAACTTATTTTTTTGTGTGACTGAAATGGAATTCTATCTATGACACTTGCTTTTGCCTCTTTTTTTTGTTTTTTTTCGGAAATGGGAAATCACACTTTTGCTGGACAGATTTATTGTTCACACTGAGAAGTTAAGGGACTTCTCATTTTTCTCTCTTCGTCTTCCTCAGACGACATCATAATAAACTCTTGCATTAATCATAATAAACAAGATCATAATAATCAAAGCTCTTGCTATTGTGCGCAATGGAGATCCATCAGTTTGTCTGTGGATATGGCCATGTTCCTCCACTAGTTCTTGAATGTTGGGCTCATACACCTACAGTCTCATGGTCTTCCCCAATTACACAATCTTTTCGGAAATGGTGGCCCTTGTTTATGAGCTAGCCCCTTAAAGTTCAAGGAGAGAAGAGAGAATTTAAGAAAAAACTTAAATGCACATACGCGTGGCTACAATGCTAAATCTAGTTTCATATCGTAAACAGTCACGTTTGTAGGGGTGTTCATTTTTCAAGTTAGGCACGCTGATCAAAGACTGTATTTGAGAGATCGAAGACTGTAGGAGAATATTACCCACGATTTCACAGCACTTGTGTTGATGAAAGTGAAAAACAATCAGCTCAGTTGCGATAACGTGAAAATAAATAAAGCGCAAAATTTTTACTCATAATGCGAATAAAAATTTGTTCAAAATTTTTTCTCGTTAACCAAAGTTCCACTGCAGATGAAAAAAAAATATGTTATTGCTTTATTTAATTCAAAATTTCAAAAAAAAAGAAAAGAAAAGTTTTTCTCGCAATTTTACTCACTTTTACAAAGTACTTCAAATCTGATGGAAGTATCATAACATGTGGCGTGACAGGGAGTGAACAGTGAGCTTCAAGATGAACATAATCTATATTCATATCATCAGGAGGTGGGTATAGCGGATAAAAACTGAAAAATTATTTTTAAAAATTTAGAACATTTTTTACATATGATAAGTATATATATAAATAATAATTTGTATAGATCTATTTATATATATATATATATATATATACGCACAGGTAAACAAAATAATCTCTGAGTAGTGAAAGTATTTGGGAGTTATTGATTCATGTCTATTCAAAAAACAAAACAATTTACATAATAAATTTCATTAAACATGAATTTAGCTAATTGGCAACAGCTTTTAAAATAGCTATGATTAACAAAAAACTTAATTAGAGCAATTGTAATTAAACATTTAAGAAAACATTTTAAAACTTAATTAATATTGTTCAAGACAATCATTGTATAATGATTTGCAGAGATAATGTGAAAGAATTGCACTGTGTGTAATAAGCATGTGAATGTGTAGAATTCCAAAATTATACCTTATCAGAAAAGTCATTCAATTTTTAGCTAAAAATTTTGCAACAAAAAATTGTTAAAGGAAATTGCTCTTGAATTGTTCAAAAATATGCTAAACAGGAAACACCCAATTAAAAATTTCAAAAGTTATAACTCCATTACCTTCTCTGCCTCAGCAAGTGTTCACTGAGTCTTCCTAGTCTGTCTGATGTTTTTTGTGAGCTGTCAGTAAAAATGTAATCAGTTATTAGTCAAACAAAGTATTAATGAATGGGTCCAATCAAATTAGACATCAAACATTATTCCAAAAAACAACTACTACTAAACCAGACATCACCTCGTCCATATTCCCTTGCAGAATTTCTAATGAATTGGTACATGTTGGAATGTGTATGTATAATGAACCTTCCGTGAAGTTTGTTTCTGTGTAATGCTTGTTATGAGTAGTGCTGCCATCTGCAATCAATTTTTTAAACTATGAGTTTTTTCTTAACTCAGTGAGTGAAATGTAATGAATGAATAATTATATTGTAGTAGGCCTGTTGCTCTCTACAGCAAGACTTTTTAACAGGGAAATTGGCTCGCATTCACACCACAAAGTTGGGAAGTTCAAAAAACAACTGAAATTCAAAAACAAAAATTCTAATAATACCCTTTTACTAGAAAAAAAAAATTATTACACTTAAAATACAGGAAATTGAGGAGTTTAGTTCAATTACTGTAATCCAGTTTTTTCACCCTGTGGTGCACCGACCCCTGGAAGGGAGGGGGGGGGGAAGAGCCATGAGTACTTTGTTAAAAGGGTGGGATCAATTTCATTCATTACTACACAATTTGACAGCACAATAAAGTGCTGTCAAATTTAATTTATCACTTGAACTTTTTATGATATGCAAATTATAGAAAAACATATTTAATTTAACAGCACATTATTTTCCTTTACATTTTTGAAAAATTAACACACATTTATACGATTCTTTTGAGAAAGCTGGAGGGCTAGCAAGAACATCTTAGTCCTATGAATTGAACAGGACCAAACTTCCTTTTTTCAACTATAAAAAGAATTGCACTGCAAACTTTTAAGTGATATCATGGAATACAAGAAAAAGTTTGTGACATGCTATAAAAACTATGCTAGAAATACTGAAATTTTCTGCTTTTATTAATAAACAAAAACAAGAGTTATAAAACCCAAAATTTAAAATATTGGTCGTGCAAAAAAAAAAGACAATGTTCACGGGAATTTAAACATGTGATAATTTTAATGAAACTAATTGGATTTCTATACCTATACACTTCTTCCTTTCCAAGGTGACATAATACATCTGTCGAGGTAACACCAAAAACCAATTCATTTATTTTCAGCAAACTAGGATCTGAAGCCAAGTAAACATTCTGTAAGAAAATACAGTTCGATGCTTTAAGCATGCCACATGCAAATATAATACAAAATATTGGTAAAGGAATGCATGACTCCTAGGACAAATCTGAAAAAATTAAAACAATTTATCTTTTTTTTTTTTGCAGTAAAAACAATTGAGATAAAGCTGGCATGAAAATAATCAAGACTATAATCAGTATCTCAAACCTGCTAACTTTACTCGTTTACAGCTAATTTATTCTTTTCTGCTGGTCTACATTTATATGTTAGTTTACGTACTAAACAATTTTCTTGTTTATGCTCATTATTTCATTTTAGACAAAAATAAAAAGGTGACAAAACGAAAATGCACATTATTTCACTTGGTATAATTTTGAAATATACTTTCAGGTCTTGCTTGATATCATAAGGTGGGGTTGGATAAATCATATCATGGTGAGCATCTCGCAGAGATGGTACTAATATAATTTTCATCTGTGTGCTGCAATGAAAGCAAAAATGAAAAAACTAAATATATAATTCAATTATTAATATAATTTTATCTTTAATAAGATTTTATGAATACAAGTAAATTTTACTCAATGACTGACCAGAAATCCCAACATGTTTTTTTCATTCAAACCCTTAAACGATCATTTATTTATGAGCAATATTGTAAGACTTGATGAAAATTATATTTCCAAAAAAAAAAAAAAAAAAGTGACTTCAAGAAAAATATACTACAATTCACCTTGAGATAATGATTAATTTTAATCCTGGCTGGCTCGTGATGGTTTTGCCGCTGTGGTGGTCTAGTGGTTATAGTGACGGACTCGCGATGCGAGGATCCGGGTTCAAACCCCACAGTGGTGGTCGGCTGAAGTTGGTTTTCTGTGGTTCCCAACTTCAAGGTGCAAATGCGAGCCGATCTCCCCGTTAAAAAGTCTCGCCACAGAGAGCAACAGTCCTACAACGATAAATCAGTCAATCATAACACTTCACTCATAGTTAGAAAAACTGGTGGCAGATGGCAGCACTACACATAACAAGCATTACAGAGAAACAAAAAACTTCAGGTCAGGTTTCACTACACATACACGCACATTCCCGCATGTACCAATTCGTTGAGGGTTCCTTGGGGGTGGGGGATGTGGGCGGGGTGCATGTGTGGTGTAGCAGTAGTAGGTAGGGCCTCCAAAAAATGGCTCTGGGATCCATTATGTTCTTAAGTCAGCCACCTCGTTGGGCAATTTGCCTGTTGTGGCGTTGTATTTGTATTTCTATAATCAATAAAACGAATAGTTTATTTTAAAACTTCAGCTATTCTGAATCATCTAACAATAATTCAAATTAAATTTGCAATTTCACATATTCAAATGCATGTAAAAAAAATTACTTTGGCTGCAAGTAGCTCCCATCTCTCTTAAATGAAAATTTGTCAGAAATAGAACTACCCAAAAAGTGAGAAGGATAATGCTATACTTCATTGTAGGTGATTAAAAAAATATGAAAAACAATTAGATATCTTTATTTTTGCTTGCATCTGAAATTTAAAAAAAAAGAAAAAAGAAAAACCAATTTATCAAAATGTCTTTTTAATGAAGAACCATACAATAAGCACTTACTCAAACCGATTACAGAGAATTTTATTGATCAGTCCTGAAAATAGGTCTTCATATGTCTCAGACAGATTGCCCTTCTGTTTCATAGAAATAAAAAGAAATATTGCATTCAGATTACTAATATAACAATGACAATTGTGAAACAATTTGTAAGCTAAATACTGTTTTTAGAAATTTTAGTACAAACCTCTATTTCTTCATGTTTCATATCCACAAAAGGGCCACACTAAAAAAATTATGAAAAAATAAAGATAAATAAAGATAAAGAAAAAAATAAATAAAAAATACACGATAGTTTCTAAGCATGGTTTTTGTGCTAAATAATCTATCATTACTGGAAACATTTAAAAAAATTAACTTTTTCCAAACAATGTCTTTCATGGTCATTCTTGTCTTTCAAGTCATTGTATATGCTTTAGATATTTTCAGATGTCTTCAAGCACCCATACATATAAGAGTGTAATCATTAAAAAAAAATCCCATTCATAGAAGTGAACTCAGCCTTTATTATAATTGCATACACAAATGAATGTACAACTATTAAAAAACTTGCACATTCACCTTGTAAACAATCTTCAGGGGAATATCTAATGAATTCATCATATTGGAAGATTTCATATGTGCGTCTGTGCAACCCTAAGATATTTATGATTGCTTGAGTTATGTGTGTGTAATGTATTTGAAGTGTGTGCTGCCACCTATCTTAAAAATAAAAAATGGCAGGTACCTGATTTTGTGTTTTGTATATGTTATTATCATGTTTTGGTTCTGACTGCTCTCTGAATTTTTAAATAGAAGACAGGCTCATATTTGTGCCTGGAAATTGGAAAACCACAAGAAAAATGGAACAGATGCACCATGCAATGTGAGACCAGCAAACATACAGATAAAGCATTAACATCGGGAAGAAATTTTGAAATCCCATTCAACACCTGGTTAGTTTTAAAATAATAAGGAAGCAAATATGACATTGAAATTTATGAATCGAACAGAAACATAATGTCAAGCTCATGATAAAAAATTTATATTAAACGTGAAAACCAAAGTTACCATTATACATATGTCCGGTGTATTCAATTCCAGGTATTTCATGAAATCTTCAAGAGGTTCATAAGACAAGCTATCTGATGTGGTGAATGGTCCAGCAACAATGACAATACTCAGCATTTCTGAAGAGAAGAAAATACTCACATATATTTGAAAACTTTAAACACTTTTGTCATTTGAAAAACTCTATTATTTCTTCTTCAAATACTTCAACACATTTTCGTAATTTTATACACAATGAAACTTAACTAAAAAAATTTCTTTTTCTCAACATTTCTTTTTCACAAAGTATCAATTTTTTTCTTTTTATAATAAATTACAAATCTATTTTTGTCCAAATACAAGGCACTTTTTAATAGTTTGTTGTGGTTTGATTCTCTTTAGGGAATGAGAAAGTATGCAGTGTGAATTTTATTATAATTGTTCCAAATTTTACTGAATCAGTGGAAAAAATATTCGTCAGAAATTTCACAGAAAGACTATTGCAGATGTACATCCTTAAGTATATTTGGTTACTGTATTTCACAAATAATGGGCATGCATATTTGTTACACAGGCATTCATTTTATTTTTTTATTCCTTACCCAGCTACCTCATTAGCCAATTTGTTTGTTATGGTCATTAAAATTATACACTGGACAATGAAATTTCTTTTCTTCAGAAAAATGTTTTGGACATTTTTAAGGACACAAGGAATAAGAAATTGTGTTTCACAAAGCAGTGATGAAGCTTCATTCTAACTCTCCTAGATATTTAGAACCCAGGTTTTGGAAAAATCTTAATGCTTACCAGTTTATAAAAATAATTTATCACAGACTTTTGCAAAGACTAAGCAAATAGCAAACTCACAGAAACACTGAATATCTATCTTTTGGTACAATGTGCAAATCTCTCATCAACTTGGCTTAATGTTGCCAGTTGCTTGACTTTTTCAAAGTAACAGAATGTGTCGAATGAACTTCTCGTTGATTTCAAGCTCATGGGCAACACATTTTCTGAAGTATCTATAGGCAATATTTTTTGCTCATAGCTTGGATTATTTTCAAGTCAAGACAATTATAATTAAGTTTTTTTAAACTATCCCTACATTAGATTTATAAATATATGTTTAATAATAAATTATTCATGCCTTACCATTAAGACTTGGTAAAGTTTCAGAAAAAGGTGGCGGAATATTCTGAAATAAAAAAAAGAACAAATGTGATTTACAAGTCACATATAAATGTAATAGCCAAGGTCCAGATGTTGTTGATATAAAAAATAAACATAAAAAATACCCTGAAAATTCAAAAAAATGTCCTAAAAACTCGAAAAGAAATTCCTCAAAATGACAAAATGCATCAGAATAACAATACAATGTTCTTGAAAACCAGTTATGTTTAAAAGTTTAAGGAAAATGTTTCAAGAACAAAGTCAGTTTTTCTTTCGTTCCCCCCCCCCCAACATTATACTCCATCAAAAATTACAAATAGAATTTTCCTAATAAAAAAATTGTAATTTTTTAAATGGGGTATGTAATCTGAAAGCGAAAATAGAATATGTACTGGGAAAATGTACAATATATTTATCGACTTAATGAATAAAAAACATGTATGTTCGAATATTTTTAAACCTTTGATTAATGCAAAATGCATCTGCATTACATTTCAATATCAGATGTTTTTTCATGTCTTCAAAATTAAAAGATCTTCTGTTATCTGCAAGTAAAGTCTTATACCGAGAGAAAAACTTATCTTAACATCAACAGATGTTATAGGGGCATATTTGAAAACAAAAACTGATTCACTCACAGTTAGTTCCTCTTCAATTTCGAAATTTTCAAACTTTCCCATGAAGACACCAGAAATTTTTCTGAGGGTAGTAAGTCCACTGTTTTTTTTATCATTTTGTCAACTTTTGCTACAACAGATTGGTCTACCCCATCTATGGCACACCTGAGAACTCACTGACTTTACCTATGCAGCGGATAGTATCAATAAGTTCCAGGTCTTCTTTCTGTAAGGACTGGATAGTGAGAACCAAAATATTGAAGTTTGATCTTATGTACTCCAACTGCCCTCCAATATTTTCTTGGCAAAACAAAGTTTGTGAAATTTTAATGCATGCAGCACTTCCTTATCAAATTCATTTAGTATGGATTTGACTATTCATAAATTTTCAATGTAGAATACGCAAGCATTTAGCCATGTTCCCCATCGCGCAATCACTGGCTTAGGAGGCAGAGCTAATGTAAGAGCTTTGGCTTTAAAAGCTTCCATGTGATAAGATTTCACAATAACCTTTTACACATGGGAAACAAAATGGTCAACGTTCGAATAGCATGATCAAATTTCTTCACAAATACTATGCATTTCATGAACAAGGCAAGATACATGTACAGCTTTTGGATAGAAGCTTCTGATCAATCGCCCTGCTTTTATCATATATCGAGTAGCATCGGTCAAGAAAAGTAAAATATTATTGTGTTCCAAATAATTTGGCCACAAAACATTTATGCTTTTGTGAGAAAGTTGACAGATAGTGGAATGATTGACTTTCTCTAGAATCTCAGAATTTAATAGAAAACTTTTTCCTGGATGATCTGGAATTAAAAGAAATCCCCAAACTTTGAATTGTTCAGCTTTTTATTCAAAAGGTATGTTAGTTGATATTAAAACGTCACACATTTCCTTGAAGAAGAATATCTTCTTTGAAGAGGATGATATGGACTGCTTATACTGTTCAGAAAAAAGTTGAGATGATTGAGACTTTTTCTTGATTGCTCAATTCCCTTTTTATGCTTATTCCTTCCAATGTGTGTTCCTTCCTAAAACTGTGTGACAGTGAATTTCTTTTCAGCTGTAACTTGAGTTTCCCACACTTAGCAAAACAAAATGATCCCATCAGTAGAAAAAAAACATCCTCCCCAAATTCTTTAACTAACTTTTGCAAGAGACAAAATTTAGATGGTTTCGGGCATTATTCAAAATTCAGCAATCCTCGTTCAGCACCACAAGCTTGAAAAAATTTTAAGTTATCATATCTTGAGCTCTAATTTATCTTTAGGAAAAAAATATGTTGCTGCTCAACAGACACCTGTGTGAGGTAAGGGCTATTTTTAATTTCCTTTCGATGCATTAATTATAATCCAACATGTATTATCCTCTGCTTTCTCTTGGCGATGAACAGCTTAACTCTAACTTCTTAACCTTCGGTGAAACACTTTTGAAGTTCATATATCTGTTGTATTTTTCACTCTGTGACTGCAGCCAAATTATAAGCATGCTCTCTTCTGTCTGGTTCCCACATTTGGATGAAGACATTTTTTTGCAATGTGTACTTTGCTGTTTGTCTAAATTGAATTCCTTTATCATGAACAAAGTCGTAGTTCGATTGCTTAAAAAGTGGTTTGATTGAAGCATTTTTTTATAAATGGTATTTTCAATAATATTACTCAATGTAATTAGCACACTTACATGTATTTAATTTCTTTCACCTTGTATACTCTGAAAGTTTTAGAAAAGTGAAAAATATCCTAAAAATGCCAAAAGATGCCCCGAAACTTGAAAAAACGCCCTTAAAGTGAAAATGCAAATGTCATCAACATTTGTGCCCTGATAACAACATAAATTATATATGCATGAAAGAGCTATAACTTGGGAGAGCACAGGTTGGTTTGTCACCCAGGGTGCTAGACTAGAAAGCACAGAAAAAATTATTTGCTGCTTATTTAAAATTACATAGGCTAGGGGCAAAAATTACAAAGGTATACAGAATGCATAGGAAAGTTCTTTCATCCTGGACTAACTCATGAACCGTTGATCCTAGATGCATACTTCCAATTGAAAAAAGTATCCAAATAATGTGTAAGTATTGTGGGAGGGGTTATATGGTTATCAAAATTAAAAAAAAAATTAACTTTTTATTTGTTCACCCAGTCCCAAAAAACCCAATTAGAAAGTTGTTGCACTGTCTTTCCTGAGCCACAAAAAAAAAAAAAGAAAAAAGAATTCATTATTTTTAACAGCAATATTTGCTGAGATATTTGAATTCAAAGACCACTGAAAATGAAGGAAAAATCACATAAACTGACAGATAAGCTCATTCTATGCTTCATATGATGTTCTCTCTCCCCCATTTTCAATGATTTTTGAAGTCATCATAGCGAATATTGCATTTAAAAACATTGAGTTTTTTGTTGGGCTCAGGAGAGACGAGGCACCTTTCTAATTGGGATTTTTCAAGATGGTGTCAAAATAAAAAGCCAGTTTTTTTTTTATTTTAATAACTATAACAACTCCTTGCAATATGAATGACAAAACTAAGGCCTACACATTATTTGGATACTTTTCTATTTGGAAGTATGCCTGTAAGATCAATGGTTCATGAATTAGTCCAGGACAAAGTCACTTTCCTATACACACTGTTTAAGAAGTATATAATACCTGCATATGGGAAAAAAAATTGTAAAAAGATACCTTGTATAACTTCTTGAGAGTCACTTTCTTGCCATTAGTGTTTATTCCTTCACCAGCAATAATCTGTAAAAATAATATTTGAGAGGTAATTTTACAATATAAATGATACAAATTTGTCATTTACAGTGTGTAATTTCTTTTGTTTACACCAACAATTTTCAACTTCAATCGCAGAAAATTTTCAAAAATACAGTAAAACTTCTTTTAACTGTCCCTTGTTTAACTGCCAGTTTCTGTTATCCATCATTTTTTTATTTTTTTAAAGTAAGTATTAACAAAGAGGCATCTTTAAAATTGTCCATGGATTACTTTTACACCCTAAGTATAAAGCTGGAAGTGACTGTACTGTATGATGGCGGAAGTGTTGAGCCTGATCTAGAGCACCATAAATCCATCACTAACCAGTTGCCATTGTGCTACATACTGGTCTCAGTTTCGACAGAGTAGCCTGTGTGTTCGCTTTGAAATTTCAGACTATCATTGAAGAAATTCATGATGATGAAGGATCAGGTCTTAACCAAAAGCCTATAACTAGCCATTCAGAAGTAGAAACAATGTTATCAAAATGCATCGACTGGTTTGAAATGCAAGAGGCAAATTCAACACAGATCTTACTTTTGGGTAAGATACAGAACATCGCCATGCAGAAAGCTTGAGTCTCATAGACAAAGATGACAAATTATTATTTTAAAGTAGGCTACTGTAATGCAAGTTTATAGTATTACAATACATTTCTGTGTACATTACTACTCATATATTGAAGTTTATATTGATTGTTTTGTAAAATTAAATACAACATTTAAGTATTTTATTTTACTTTTAAAGAATTTTATTTTCATTTTTGTCTTAACCCATAGTGCTAACCCACTTTACTGTACATATGCATTAAGAAATTTGTTATCCAACTATTCGATTATTCATCACAGCCCTGGTCTGTACGGCGACGGTTAATCAAAGTTTTACTGTACCTCCCCAGCTAATGAGCAGACAACTTACAAAAAAAATTTAGTGCTCTTGGGGAATTTCAGTTGAACTTGGAGATATTCAGTTGAAATGATTCAAAATTACCTGATAAGATACTACCATGACAAAACTTGACACATTCAAATTTTTCAATGTTATTAAAATAGAATGATTATAGTGATTTTAAAAATAGCAGAATAAAAAAACAGCAGACATCATTTCAATTGTTCTTTGTAAAATTATGTGATAGCAGTAAGTTAGAGATGATAATGCTTTTGATGTGATGCCAACAACCATTGCAGAATAATGTGTGTATAATCAAGAGATGAATAAAAACATCAAATTAAATTAGAATTTTATTACAAAACAATTTATTTGAGTTACCTGTCCAGGAAAAAATGAATACTCGTCTAAGCTTGATACATCCAATGGCAGAACATGACCAGAACAAGTTTCCTGCGATCCTTCCAAAAAAAGTGTCTGAGCATTTAGTTTAGCACCAGCTTCAGAACATACACGACCAATGACAGGAACAGGTTCCTATAGAGAGATTTATAAACCTGTCAAGCATTTTTTTTTCTTCAAAATTAACTTTACAATAAGCTTCCATTAAATAATATACAATAGAGAAGAGAATTCACCAGTGCTGGTAATTGCATATGAGCCCATTCATTCACATTGCAGCATTCCTGGTAAAAAACCGCCATATCTTCAATACGGTCATTTAAAACGGATGCATAATCTCTCAGTTTTTCAAACATATAAGGATAACGACTTTGTAGAGCCACTGACTGGTCAAAAGGAGAAATGGAGCAACTAACTGATGTACTTTTCCATGTATCGACTGATAAATTTCCATAATTCAATACAACTTGTCCAGATGCTTTTCTGGATGAATATTTAGCTGAAGGTGTTGACCTAAAGCAGAAGGGGGGAAAAAACTGATTCAGACACCAAGTGTAACACATAGTAGAGGAATATATATACATGAGATTGATAGCTATAAAAACTTATGCTTTTGTAAACAGTAGAGCCTTGATTATCTGACATGTTTATTCAAAACTATCAGTTAAGCAACATCAGTTTTTGATGTTATAGTATTACAATACTTACACTGAAAATTAGTATTATAATACTAATTTTTAGTGATAATTTTCTTCCATAGCAAATCATCCAAGTCCAAGATTCTCCCTACAGATGTAAATAAAAGTGAGAAAACTTTCCAATTAATTGATATCATTATTGATAAGCAACGATGCCTTTGAGGAATTGTTTGGTTGGAGCAGCAAGAACTTTTACTTCGAAAGCCACACCCTCCCCCAATAAGAACTCACAAGAACTTTGGAACGGATCAGAAATAATGTTGCTGAAAATTTTTTTTAATACAGCTGAAGCAAAGACTGACCAAATTGTCTAAATATATGATCAATGATTATAATAAATTAGTGTATATAAATACTGGGCTTTTAAACTGATGTATATTCGATAATCTGAGACTCTTCGTTTACTGATATAATGTAGCGTCAATTATGAGTGATTATATATAATCAGGGTATTACTGCACAGTGAAATGAAGTTAATTATAAAACTTTTGAACTATAAAGTGAACTTACTGGACTGGACTGAAAGAATTTGGTGAAAAAAATCTTGAAGGAGGAGCCTTCTTTCGCTCTGGGGTTTGCTGAAACTAAATTACATCACACATGAGATAATCATAGAAAGCATAAACAAAATGTAAAACTGAAGAAAAACTCAACACTACAGAAACGAACTTTCACCACTACAGTGGATCCCACTTATAATGCTTCCCTGCTTAGTATGACTAATTATTGTGAATTTAACTTTTTTCTCCTATATTAATAACAACTTTTCCTAGATACGTTTTAAATTTTTAATATTCCGGGTTACGTTTGGAAAATTCACATTAGGCTCCCCCCCCCCCCACTTATATCAGTATACTTCTTTTTTACCCCTTTTCCATGTAAAAAAATGCTAATTGTGATCATTTGTGTGCTAGCAATTAACAATTGTGTGAAAACTAGAGGCAAGTTTTGTTATGGTTATTTCGAAAACTGTCATTTTTGTATATGAATGATCATATGAATCAAATGAAAAGTATGTTCCCTTTTTCTTTAAAGGGTTTGACACAATAATAGTTTAAGCATTTTTTTTTAAATTTTCTTACTTCATTCAACAATAGTATGCAAAGCAAACTGCCCTTACTACTGTTCACATACACCAGGGTGATTGATGTTTCTGAATAAGGAGACTAACAGATAACTAGAAAAAATTCCTATAATAGGAATTACTTTTTTCCATTGTAGTCTCATTCAAATTTGTCATACTAGATAGATTCCGAAAAATTATTAACAATATTCTCATAGTAGAAGTTGTTAGACAACGTTTGCATATAATAGAGGAATAATTGGCGGTCTTTCTCATCCACTTCTGAATCTATTACTACAAAATCAAAAGAGTATTGTGGGCACAAAACATAAACAGCTTGACAGAATTTTAAATGCCAGCATCAAATATCACTTGGAGACAGCTTTTCAGATAAGAAAAAGCAGATTTTTGGACTACTTGGAATTTAACTCTTCATAGAACAGCCAAAACAAGGCTTTTATGAACTTTGAAATTTCTGAAAATGAAGAAATATCAGTGTTACTTTTTATAGCACACCACAAATATTTAATATTACAAATATTAAGCATATTCAACTGAACCCCATTCAGCAAAATTATTAGGAGTGGACACTTTTACACTAGAATTAGTCTGGTCATAAAACATTGTGATATTAGATTTTTAACAATTGAGGAATAACAAAAACCTTAAAAATCATTATTACCTTGCTTTTTTTAAAACCTGTGATTTTCATTTACAAAGAAATTTAACAAATAGCTAAATAAATATGTTTTCTAACTATGTGTAAGAAATGAAGCAAAATGATCAATTTAATGCATGTTATTACAAACAAAATGAAAATCTATGGTGTTTTCCCATGCAATTCAAAAGCTGCAATATTGGCGCAACTAAAAAAAAATTATTTTTCAACAGAACAAGAAAAATTTAATGCATATCAGATGAAAATGTGAGCTTTTTGTCAGTTTCAGCTGAAGCAATCTTTCTTAATATACGTGATTACTACATCTCAAATCTATGGGGTTTTGTATCATTCATCGACAGCAATAGTGACACAACTCAAAGTTACTTTACAAGAAAACAAGAAAAATGTTTCATTATTTTGTTCCCATCAGTTTTTATAGAATTTAAGGATTGATGGTTCAAATAGCAGAAGGTTAACAAATAACTTTTTGCCAGTACTGCGGGATGATGAAAAACATAATTTTAAACAAGTAGGATGTCTTAAGTGAAAATAACAGTTTTTGAGGTGCTACTATTGTAGCTCACATGAACGAGAAAAAAAAAATCTTGATTAAAAAAAAGAAACTGCTTTATTACAGGAATCATGAGAGTCAACTATGTTCAATATACATTCATTTGCACATGGATCTACTTGCTTAAGATGTCATAATCTAGACTTGCTTCCCAACGTGGGGCAATTTGAGTTTTTATATGAAGACTTGAAACCTCCCGAACTCTTTTCATTTTTTATATCTTTTAAAATTTTAAACAACTTCTTGATGACTTCTTTTTGTTTTTCTCTTTCATTGATAGGGGTTTAACTACGGGTTCTTAATGCTTTGTGTTTCACAGAAACTTTATGCTACAAGATAGTCCATGGATCCTCTGTGCCAATAAAATGAAGAAAAATGGACACAATCTCCTTTAAAAAATTATATTCTGTGTATAGTAATGTAAAAAAAAAAATTGTTTTTCATCAAATCTCATACACACCAGTAATATCCTTGGGGACCCTGATTAAGAAAGAGAACCACTGCTTTCGACAAAATAAAAGTAGACAGAAATGGGGAGGGGGCAAAGCAAAAACTAATGATTCTTACATTTGAAAAAAATCCTTGAAACTATGGAGTTTCACCGATGTCTGGGGGGCGGGGGGGGGGTACCCCCGAAAAAAATACAAAGGGGACATCAGGTTTTCAGATATGTTTTGGTGAGCATGATCTAAAAAAAGTTGGGAAGCACTGATCTAGACTATAAAATATCTAAATATCAAGCAGGAAAACTTCTAAAATGGGAAATGTTCCAATGTGTGAATTAAATTAGAGACTATGGAGATAAAACTTCTCAAACAGGAAAGAATCTCATCTCTCAAATGTGCTCAAGTTTTTCTTTTACGTTGATTATCCTATCAATTTAAAGTTTTAAAAGAAATGCTTTACGTTTTTGTTTTGAAATACATTTTTTGTGATATTAAAAGATATAAATGTGCAAATGTTATGCAATAATTTATTTTCCTTCTACAATTTTTTTCATAAAAATGTTTGCAAAATTAAAAATATTTTCATGAGTTTAAAAAATGCTTTGCGCATATGTAAAGCTGCTTATTCAAAGGTTAGGGGGGGGGGAATTCTTAAATAGGATTTACTCTGTAACATTTCAACTTTTACTTAATAAATACTAACCTGCTCAGAAACTTCAAATGAGTTTTCCCTTTACATCAATTAAAGAAAGCATGAGCGAAAAATATAAAATAAATCAACTAGGATACATAAGATTTTGCTTTTTTTTTATAATACGTTAAGTTATTATACATTTCTAGAGAGACATTCGTTTTAAAAATATATAATTCATTTCAATATATACACATTTTAAATATATAAACTACTATACTGTATTGTTTATAAAAAGTTTAAGGGAAATACAGATTAATAATGTCAATTCTATTGCAAAATTTTAATTTTTATTTCTCTCCTCTTTCTTAGTGAACATTTCCATGGCTGTTTATATATGTTATAATACATAAAGAACCAAAGAACCATAGCACAATACCTGACTTTTTCGGATTAAAAAAAACTAAAACCTTTTCAAGGTTTATCATTAAATTTCTATTCATAAATACAAGCAACTTAGTAAATTAACTATTAATAACTTATTAATCAATAACATAAAATTTGAAATTAGATATGCTCAAAAACTGAAATTTTTTTGAAGGATACGAAAATTCCATATGTTGGTCATAAAACGATTTCTGAATGTGGCTCTTTGATGACTTTTTCCCTTTAATGCTTTTGTTTTGTCTCATCAATTCCTGAAATAAAAAAATTAATAATCCAATAAAAAAAATCCTTTATAAAAATAAAATGAATCTCGAATAAATTTTATTGTGTATTTCTTTAAATTTAGTTGCATTAATGTTCTTAAAAATATTTTTAGTAAATTTTTAGAAAGAAAATGTGTCCTCTGTAGGTTATTGTTAGAACAAGTGCCCAGAAAAAGTGAGGTTGGTGGTTTGATTTTCTACAGAGGAAGGTGACTTTTCTTTCCTATTATTCGCTTGGTATCCATCTGTACTTCATACTTTGCATTAATGAGTTTTGTTAGCATTATAAAAACTTCCAACCAGTTCAAATAAAACAAGAACATGTTTTTATTATCATACACCAAGACTCATTACTGAAAAACTTTGTGACACAGCTGCAAAGCGAAGGACAACAAAATCATCTTTTTTGTCTATTGAATTTTATTTTGATCCTTACTAGTAAGATTAATACTAGTAACTTATAGATGATACTGGGCCTTAAATATAATTAAACAATATTTGATTTCTTCGAAATTTTGATTCCCCAACATAGGACTGCTTCAATAATATTGGATAATCACAGTTTCACTGGTTCTTAAAATATTTTAAGAACCTCCTTCTCCAAGCAAACAATCCAAAGTAAATAAAAATTATTTGTAAAAATAGGAAATATTAACTTTACCCTTTGTTTTTTTGAGATATTTCCTGATTTAAGATTTTAACTTTAATAAGTTATCTCAAGTGAAATCCTTTACGAGAGATACAACAAATAAAAGGTTCAAGATTTAAAATACAAAATATGAATTTTTACATTGTCATCCACACAGTTTTATATATTATTGTAAGGTTTTCACAAATCCAAGCGGTATAATTAATAAAGATTAAGGTTCTTTAAGTTCCCAGCATGGTATTGTGGAGTCGTGATTGATCTTTCTATGACATAGATTGCAAAATAACTACTGAAGAGGAAACAGCTGTATCTTTTTAAAAATTACCTCTTGTTCAAATTGATTCAGCAGATCTTCATCAGGCTCACCACTGAAATTCTTTGTTGCACTATAGGCAACCCAGCTGCTGACCATATCTTCGGCACTAAAACCATAACTAATGCACAATTCTCTCACTGGAAAATACAAATGCAAATTAAATGCTAAAGGTTAAACACATACAGGCCTTACTCTTGAAATAACTTAAGATCGTTATTTGGTTTTCCAGTGAAGAAAAAATTACTAGAGCAAAATCATTTTTAAGTCAGCTTTTAAAATGCAACATGAATATTCAAGGCCATAAAAGAGTTTTAGGGGTTCCATTAAAAAAATCTAAATGTATTTAAATAAAAATGTTTAATTTGTGTGTGTGCTTGTTTGATTTAATACCCAAGGCTAGGCTCTGTCTATCTATCCTGATAAGCAGACTGTCTCAACAGCACCGATTTCACCCTACCCATGGCCTGCTTACAGGGTTAGGTAATTCAGTAGTTAATTAAATTTTAAATTTATAGTTCAAAGCATGTAGATAGTGCATTTAAGCTGTTAAGTAATGAAGTGATTTAGTGGTTATGTTGACACGTAGAATAGAATCTACTCTGTCGATTAAGTAAATGCTATGCACACATGCCAGAGAATATGGCCTCACATTGTTATATGGTACTTCTCGGCTATACAGGGTGTTTCAAAACTCATGGCGCAGATGTTAGAGGGTGACATGAATGAATACCAGGGTCTCTGCCACTGGACTTATCCTATTGCCGAGATCTCTTCCAGCCCAGCTTTGTGGCAGAGTCTGGAACAAAGTGAGTGTGTACACCTAACAGTCTGAGTGTGTAGCTAGAGTTATATATGATATTTCAGTGCTGCCATCTATACTTCAAATTGTGAGTGAAGTGTAATGATTGAATATTTGTAACGTTGTAGGCCTGTTGATCTCTGTGGTGAGACTTTTTAATGATGAGATCGGCTCGCATTCACGTCTTGAAGTTGGGAACCACAGAAAACCAACTTCGGCCGATCACCACTATGGGGTTCGAACCCGGATCCTCGCATCGCGAGTCCGTCACTATAATCACTCAACCACCACAGCGCCGTTAGAGGGTGACAGAATACAACTAGAAGAACACAAATGACCATACAACCAATGCCTGGAACTCAAGTGGTTAAGCACCAGAAGTCGGTATGTGCTGCGTTATGAAATGATAGGAGCAAGACAGATAAAGACAGAATGAAAGGTCACAGATGAATTTAAGGAAAACGTTTTATTTAACAACTTTCAATTACACAGATACATCACAGCAACAGCTCTCCCCAACAGTGATGCCGGCTCCACACCATCAATGTAGTGACCAGCAAAAAACACCAGGCATGTCTTGCATATAGGCCAGTAGCCAGAAATTTCATTTTTGGGGGGCACTGTCATTTCATGGGGGACCAAAGTGATAGAACAATAGATTTGGCCATTTTTTTCCCTTTTTTAGTCATTTTCTCCACTCATGGGTTGTATCGTAATTTGTGCTCATCTAGTGTTTAGTATCCCATCTAGTATCCCACCCAGCATATGCACCATGAGTTTTGAAACACCTTAACTCAACTACATAATTACTACTAGTTAGAACAGAAGCTACCAAAAAAGTTGTCAAAGAAAAAAGGGACAGCTACCGAGATTCGTTGGGGGTTCCACGGGGGGGGCACCTCGTTGGGCAATTTGCCTGTTGTGGCGTGGTATTTGTATATGTTATTGTATATGTTATAGCTGTTCAATCCATGTAAGCGGGCTTTCATACAAGGAGATTCTTTTGCCACACTAACCATAGTCCGTTTCAGGTTAAAAAGGTAGAGAGAGAGTACTCCTTCGCTGCAAAATATAATTTCCAAGATGTCAGCATTTTATGATGATCATTTATACAGAACATTTCAATTTTTTTTATGATTTTGAAAAAAATAATGAAAAAATATCGTTTTCAACCAATGTTTCTTCAATTGAAATTTTTGAATAAGAAAAAAATATTGGTTACCATTATCAAAAATCCATAGCAACCACAACAACATTTCGGCGCAATATCCTAGAAATCATCCATACCTTACAGAGGCTGTGCATCAATACATTGGTCAAGAGGCTTTTGTTGCCATAGCAACGAGTGATGCAGTTCCCTCGCAGCTTCCTCTTCACTGCAAAGTTAACCCGAAAAGGACTATAGCTCAAAACACCTACCTACTATGGGCATATTTTGTATACAGCACATTGGGCCAATATTTGCCACTCTCCCCCATATACCTGTAGAAATATTGGGTTTGGGACCCCCTCTGCAAATATTTTCAATAATTTTACATCTATGTCGCCTACTAATTTCTGTGGGCTACAAGCTGTGGCAAGGTTGGGCTATGCGTTAGCTGTGAATATCTCAGCTTGCAAGTCACATTTACCTAGGGGGTCACAAATTTTCAGGTCCCCGAAATTGGCTTTCTTGTTTTGCAAGCATTGAGCCTTCCTACCTCTACTTAAAAGAACACTACACGCAAGGGGCCCAACAAGAATTCAAATTTTCCCGAGGGCCCTAAATTATGAGAAACAAGCCTCGCATATACCACTAAATGAAATTAAATGATAAAAAAACTTTTTCTTATTCATAACACAGATAAATTTATATATTTACTCTTATCGACAATCCTCTCTTCCGCCGCTATAGAAAATTCTTCCAATTCATTAACTAAGTCTTCGTTAATACTTTCCATTCTTGACACGCTATTTTAATCAGTGAACAATATAATTCAATTGATAATTTTGATAATTTACAGGTGAAATACACTTTTCCCGCGAAAAGACGGCCTCCACTGTTGCCACCAAAGCTGCATTAAGAGTGATAACCTTAATAGCTATCAACACATAGATTAATCTACTAAAAAAAGTAATTAAAAATATATCTGTTAACTGAAATCATTGGGAAATAAAATGAACGTAAATATTTTATGTGTGAAAAACTCTTGAAAAAATCGTGAAATATTCATGATAGCCTCGAAAACGTACTAGGGACTTACACGATGTTCGCACTGTGTAGGGATTCAGTAGTACCATCTTATCACAGATGTTCAACAATCAACAACACAACAGTTTTTCGGTTTCCCGTACATTAACACGTGTTTAGACATGAAATGGGTTGTACTTTTAGTTTGTTTAATGGCGTTATTTATAGATGAATCGACATCGTTCGTGCTGATCGTTCTTTAGCTTTCGTGTTCTTATAGCGTTTTTTAAAATTAATAAATGGCTCGCAAACCAGATTTCAACAAATTTTATTTTCTCAAGACTATGAAAACTCGCTCTGAATTTGATGTTATCGAAGGTATGATAATAAGTGAATTAATAGTGGTTCTGCTATGAATTTGATCAATCAATCAAGAAAAAATAATATATTATTTTTTTTATTGATTTTATTTCGATAGTTCAATTTGATTAGATTGAGAGAAAAAAAAATTAACATGTGTATTACTATATCAAAATTTTATGTCTTAATATTGTAAACATGTAAATGCTTTTTTTTTTTCAATCTTGATTTGTGCTATGATATAGTGATTCAACATTTGTTTGTATGAAAAAAACTTTCATTTCAATGTTCTTATTTGCACAGTGTATCATTAGCTGAGGAAAATATTTGTAATATGTATTTTCATACATATTACAAATTTCATATAAATTACAATGTTTCAAACATTACAAATGTATCCAAATGTTCAATCAGTAAAGGGCTGAAATATATCATTACAATATAAAGGTTTGATATAGATCTTTTACAAAACTTGAAAATAACAACCAATAAGCCCAGTGCCGTAACTAGGCAAGTGCAACAGGTACATCCCCTCAGGGCCCCCTTGCATTTTTCAAGTTTTATGAACTTCAAATTTTATGACTTTATCACTACCTATTGTCAAATATATATGTGTACTTTGGGACACTCATAGAACAGTGCTACATTTGTGATTTTGGTGATAGTTTGGCTATGTACCTATATACAGTCGACACTCATTATAATGACCCCACTCGTTGCATCCAAAACAGACATTATATTTGGTGGCCATTGCATCAAAAAGTAAACATATAGAATATTTTTTATGTACAAAGCATCTGGGACCTACCCTACCAGTCATTTTAATGTAATGGTTGTTATAACGAGCATTTCGTTTGTGAGCACGCACTTATTTGTGTCTCTTTGCTTTTCAAATCAGTCCTTTTTTGCTTTGTCTGATAATTATCGCTTCATTTCAGAGAGATCTTCACATCAAAGAAGAAGTAGATCATCTGAACTTGTATCTAAACTTGATTCTACATTACCATCATCTGTTTTGACATTAGCATTGATTTATAACATATGCTGTGAAAGAGAACCCGATGAAAAACTAAGAGAAGATTTTTTTAAAGGTACTGCAGATGATAAGTAAAACATTTCGATCTTTCTTAAAATATTTATCATATTTTTTAAGAATATCGATAACAGGGAGCAAATTATTTATGAGCTTACCTTGAACGCTGGATAAATTACACTTTTTCATAATAGAACTTTCACAGTATTTACACAGAATTAATATTGCTGCTACTTAAACATACATGCACATTCCTCGACATAGTTTAAAGAATTAATACTTGTGCTAATCGGTGGTAGAACCGGGGGGAGGCCTCTATGTACTTGACCCCCACCCCAATTAACTTTGTTGAGGAGCTGAATCCTCTATAATTTGTGGATGCACAACGTGATGCCATCTCCAGACCAGACATTACTATGGCCCTTTAATCCTGTAGATATAGGTTATAGGGGACATCTAGCAACCATTTGAAGGACCCCAACATTTTGCTGGTATCAGTTCAGAATAAATGAATAAATATTTTATAAACTTCATTTGATTAAATTTTTCGAAATTATGTTAGGTTAGTTCCTGAAATATAATGTAACTTTTTGTTATGTGATAATGTACAATGTACATTTATCAGAATAATAGTTTGTCCTTATTTTATACTGCGTTACCTTGACTTAGAAGATGTAAGTTACAAGTAAAAATTTTTGTATTAAAATGTGCCATATTGCAAGTAGATTTTTAACTTATCATAATATGCACGATAAAAATTAGTCATTTAATATACCAAAGCTTGGGGACTTCAAAAATTTACTCTCATCGTAAATTGCAAGGAATTTTGTAATTTGTTTGTATCGATAATACTATCCATGTATAAGGAACTCCTTTCCCCTATTTTTGGGACCCAATTTTTCTGAAAAAAAAGAGGGTGGGGGGTTCCTTTACCCTTTCACAACCAAGCATTCCTTTGTTGGAATTTTCATAATGCTTTTTGCATTTTTGATGCTCAAAAAATGTATTAAAAAAACATAAATGTCAGCAAATCTGAATTTTTATTCAATTTTGTGTGTGCATGTGTGAATAATTCACTTTGTTCAAATTTTTTCAGCCAAGATAATGCAAATGCAGGGTATATTTATCTACACAAGTTGTGCTTTAAAATACATTTAACTTTCAGAAACAAATTAATCTCATATAGATATTCGTAAGTCAAGGTACTACTGTAAATAGTTGTATTAACCCCTTCACATACAGGCTTTTGGGAACAAATTTGAATGATTTGTATTTGAAGTACTGGGGACAAATCAGAAACGTTAGTTTTTTTGTTCGCATGTTAGGGAAAAAATATGAGTGCTTCTGTGATCAACCACATCCTTCACCCTCCCCAATGTGTTCTATTTCTCTCTTATAGAAGAAAGATACATTATATGTAGAGGAAAAAATCAGAAGTAAAGAAATACAAATACAATGCCACAACAGGCAAAATGCCCAACGAGGTGGCTAAGAAAAAGATGCCCATAAAAATGTGGATGTCATGTATTCCAAAAATACAGCAATCCAATTAAAAACTAAAATTATAAACAATATATGCACATGATAAAATATTATACAATGCCCATAAAGAATACTTATGATTGTCTTATTCTAAGTATGGAAGGGGGGGGGAATAATTGGGAGGGGAAAAAACCTGTTTCATGGGGATACAGTGACGCTTCCTGATGGTGGGACAAAGGGTAAAAAAACATGGACAGCTAGAATGAATTCTTCCGTTTTCATTGGGATGAAATATCTTGCCCATGATCATTGAAGGATAAATATATGTTAAATTTTATCAAAATGTACATAATTTTTTATTAATTAGTACTTCAAGTCTAAATTATTTTTGGTTCAATAATTTCTGAAATGTTTTCTTCATTTATAATTTTTCAGATGATTTCAATAGTGAAATAAGTGTTTCATTTTTTTTCCAGCTGTCTGTGATAAACTGTGTGAACTGAATGTGAGTTTTTTTTTCCTTCAAAATTGTTTACTTTCTGATATTATTTTTAAAGAGAGATTTTTTTATTTATTATTTGGTCAGTTATCAGGTTAACTACCAATTGACAAAAAAAAAAAAAAAAAGCTTAGCCTTGTGCAAGATTGTTCTGGCAGAGTTAAAAAATAGCAAATTTTAAATATTTTGTCCCTCCCTCCATTGTACAAGTCCCTAACTTTTAAGTTTTTTTTGTTTCTCTTAAAATTTGCTAATCCTCAAAATTTGCTTCCTTCCCTTCAGTTCTTGCCCAGCATCTAATTGGGAAGACCAACTTTCGAACACTAAAATACAGATGATAAGGTCACATGTACACATAATGGTACATGTATACATTTTTAATAGAACATATGTTAATTTATGTTATGGTTTACATTTTAAAAATGCAGCAAGACTGTTTTTGTCACTGTCCATCCTTGAAAACCCCTTTGTCGTTCTGACAGTTGAAAGAACGTTTTCATCTTTGAGAGTTTATAGTGCTTCTAAAGCTTGCAGATGCTGAGGAGGGGGATTAATTTTCTTAATTATCCTTCATATCGATCTCTTCACAATTGCCATCATACATTTCCATCACAATATTTTGCAGTTCTCATAACCCAGTTATCATCAAACTTTCGTTCAACAAAATTAATAACTTTTTTCATCTACATATTTTGAAACATAGCCAAGTGAGTACAGGCTGGAATGAGTGGGAAAACTTGAAATGCAGTTTCTAGTGAAAATGAAATGTGCTACTTTTTAAAACACTTGCGATCATTGCAACTTCTTATTCTTAACAATATTTTCTCATCACATCACAAGAAATCATGGCTTGAATGCCTGAGATTCATTCAGAATGAGTTACGTTCCAGCTGAAAGTTACTCTTCAATTAGGCTGTAAAAGATTGAAAATGAGGAAGCATAAGAAAGATAAATTTTTATATTTATTCATAATTAAAAATCAATTGAGTTCTATTCACATTAATTCAAAGTTTAATTATCATTATGAATATTTTTAAAATTTGTGTGCTCATTTGTGATGTTTTTTCTCCTTAGTATTTGAACTCGAGTACGATTGCACTGTACAAGAGGCTTGATCTATCTGCCCATTATAGAATCTTGAGTTATTTCCTGCAAAAGGTAGAATATTTTCTTTTTTATTCCTGCTCTGAGAATTGATAAAATTAATTATTTGGTTAAGAATTAAAAAATTTATTTAAAATTCCCAGCAAAGTATGTTTGTATTATATATGCATACAGTCAAACCCCCCAATTTTGCCAATATTTGCCAAACATTTTCAGTGAAGAATTTTGCTATAGATGTGGGGAATATAACATTGAAAACCTGTTGTAGAGCCAAATAGTTATAATGTGTAAACAGATAGTTTTTCATGAAATTTGTTTGTAATTTTTTTTTAGATTTGTTTGGCATTTCTTACTTTCAAAATTTTTGCGTTTCCGTGAAAAAGGGGACAAGTATTCACTCTGTTTGCTGAGTCTTTGGCTCTTTGTTACAATTTATTTAAATAATAAAAGTCTAAAACTAATGGCTATTTCAAAGTTAAAATCAGTATGGCTAGGGTTTCTCAGAAACTCTAGATTCTTAAAACCTCAATAACCTTGCTGTTCATCATATGTCACTCGAAGCTTGTGTGTCTAATCCATGAGAAGGTGAAAAATATATGATATTTCTGCCTGGACTGTTCTTGTTCCATTACATCAAGAAGATTCTTATAATTTCTGAAAAACTAAGTAAAAATTTCAAACATGGTTTAAGTGTATGTATAATTGATTTAGTGTGTGCAAAAAATTATATACATACGATAACATTGGGCTACTTGCATTTTTTTTTACATTTTATTAGGAAAAATTCATGTTAGGCATAGCAAATATGTAAAATAATTTTTTGAAAATTATGTTGATATATTGTTAGATGGTGTGAGAACAGCTCTGTTGTAAAAAAAAATCACAATTTTTTTAATTTTTGTGAATTTTTTAAATTAGTTCAAAGTGACCCATAGAAGCAGGTTTCTTATGCACCACCTTATATGTCAATTATTTCTTAGCCCATTCTTTTAAGATAATGTTTCAAAGCAGTGCCAACACACTTAAAATTGATTGTGCTATCACATAGTACTGCAGGAACTGACAAGAAATTGAATTTTTGGTATTAAATGGAAAAAAATGATCAAAATTAACATGTAAAAAAAGGGTTCTGATATGAATGAAATTCTGTGTTATTTTGTTAAAAAACAAGAGACAAGCAATATTTATTTTGAATGTAATTAGATCGATACTGAGCTGGATTGATCTTAAAATGAAGTGAAAAACTACAAGTAGACAGTAAAGGTGCCCCAAAGTTGCTTTGGGGATGCTTTACACGGCTTTTTGCATGGTGAGAAGTAGCCCCAGTTTTGCTCAGACATTACCATCAAATTATTATCGGGCATATAATATAAATAATCAGAGTGAATTACAACTTTATAGATTAGTGCCCCTATTAGTTAGTTCCTCTAATTAGTCTCTGCATATAAATAAACAGCGCTTACTTTCTAAATAAGTTATTTTTTGGCAGAAAAATGCAACTTCTTTGGCAAAATCAACTACTTCACCAAACACCACATCTGGCCATGTCACTATATTGCAATTTATGGCCATTAATGGATGGGTTGGAAATGAAGGTGCTATCTATCAATGGTTGTCTCAAGTTTGTTAGGGGAAAATATCTTAGCTATATCCTCTCTCGGGTTTGAATCGGGAACCTTGACGGCAACCTTCACTGTGGTATAGTCCTCCTACCACGAGATGAGATTTGGCTACGGCACGTCATGTCACGTCAAACGATTCTATTTTATCCTAGAAGGACATGCCAATCGTGAAAGCGCAGTCACTGATGAACTTTTCTCGATGTGCAATCGTTTTACCAAAAAAAAAAAAAAAATTGAATAAACTCATCCGACGTGACGTGACATGACGCAGCAAAAATTCATCTCGTGGTCGGATGAGCATCTCACTACCACACCACTCGGACATGGTGAAATCAACTAGCATGGATTTTTAGCAAACAATATCCAAAATAGCAGATGCATTACTTACTCAAATGTATGAGTTGATCAATAATGTCTCCTGACTTAAAAAATCGAAACCATTTGGAAATTTTCGTTAGAATAGTCGCTAGGCAACGATTAATCTTTCTTCAGAATTGGTGCAAAGTTACCCCTCGAGGTGAAAAGTAGCCCTGGCCCAACTTACAGTATGTTTTTTGCCATTGTTTAAATATTTTTAAAGAAAGAATATTCATTCTCAAATTATGACATTTTTTTTTCATTATTATATTCAATATTATTTTATTGTTCTAGGTACATGAACAAGTGTGCACTTGCCCAGCTGATAGTTCAAGCTTAGCTCTTTCTGGGTAATTTTTCAATATTATTCCACTTAAATTGTTACCACCAGTTAGACTGCAGTTTAGTTTGACAGATTTCCATCTCTATGATAATATACTGATAATTAGGGCCGGTCTGATTAATCCATTAATCAGATCAATTAATCGATTATATGTTAATCACAGTTAAAAATTATATAGCTGAGTAAGTTGAATTGATCAATCCAATTGAAATTTTTATTTAAAGTTTGTTTTTTTAACTTGATTTGTTTGAAGAAAACCGATTAAATGTCTTTTAAATTATGTTCCTATACATGACATTTTGGATAAGTGATCACATTAAAAATATTTGAATCAATATTCTAATCAAATTTTTCTACAAGTCGATTCTACAGAAACTGATGATGTTAATCAATGGTATGAAAGCAGCCTTTGAGAATGTCCAAATCGCCTTGGCGGATTTTAAAAATAAGTACCAAAACAAACAAACAAAAATCACAAAGGAACAGTAAACAAAGACATTTACAAAACATTTAAATTATATGTACTGATACACAGATAAGTTTTACATTTATTCTTCAAATACACATGATTTCTTCCAAACACTGTTGTTATGCCATCAAATATATTTTCACATCCTGAGTACTATACTACTTGTACACATTCCTCCTCGGAATTTCTAACGAATCGGCACATGCCGGAATGTGTGTTGTCAGTACATTCTGAGTGTGTCATATGCTCTGCCATATCAATTTAGCTGTGTACGATTGAAGATGACGACAACTTGATAGCCCTTCCTTTTTTTTCTCTTTTAATTCTGTTACTTTTCAGTTGTTTTTTTTTTGCCAAAAATTCCCAAGGCTGATACATCTAAGGCTGGGATTACACTATAGCAGTTTGATAAAAGATTTTTTACGAAACTTGAAAAAAACTACTCTTAAGCCTAGTGGGTGCATTTAGGTGAATGTTACTGATAGGCTTATAGGTTTTATTTTTCAAGTTTCATGAAGGAAGTTTAATAAAACGTTTATAATGTAATCCTGGCCTAAAGTGCCATGATAACTTTTATTCAAGTGGGATAATCATATATGTGATAGTACTTGAATTTTTGTTTTTTAATTATATTTTTGGTCTTATTTATTATCCCAATCTTTTGTCCTCGGAGTCATAATTTAATTAAAATTAGGCAATGGTTTATCTCATTTGAATCCTCAAATAAATGTTTTTAATTCCAAGAAGTTTAAAAAAAAAATGACATTCAGCAAAATATAAATTTGGTTTAATCTTTACCTGTTACAAGTTTCATTTGCTGTGTTCAAATGAATGTGTACTCATTATTCCAATGTGCTTTTGATGTTTGTTTTTTAAAATGAATTTTTAGGTCAGTTCAGGGAAGTGTGCAAACAGCTATAGCTTTAAAATATCCTAATCAGTATGAAGAAAGTTTTCAGGAAATAGAAGTTATTGGAACAGGTGGATCTGGTGTAGTTTGCAAAGTAATTTTTTTTCTCTATATTATTTTTCATCTGATGAACTATATTTCTCATAAAAACAATGTTTTCATCTGTTTTACTTAAATTTTTCTGCTAATTTAGTACTTCAGAGTTTTTGTATGTGTGTGTGACAGGCTATCCAAAATTGTTTGCACAGCAGATATCTCTGCAACTGTTGGCTTTAGAAATATACTTTCAATTAAAATTTTTTTTTTGTTTTCAATTTGTTCAAGGGGTTGTATACATGAAAAAATAAACAAACTTTTTATACAGTCCTTGTGTTCTGAAAGCTCCAATTATACATTTTTTGAAATGCTATTTCAGTAAGTATAGCTTATCAAATCCCACTCTGAAAACCCATGCTCCATATTTTTAAATGCAATATTCATCAAGAAGTTTAATGTATAAAATCATTGTTTTGGTAACTTATCACTGTTTTGGAAAGTTTTCATTGGCTTAGAAGTTTCTATTTTTAGAGGCTGTACATGCAAATAGTATGAACTCAACCCTTTATTTCTTGTTCACAATAAATAGCAATTACTTTGTGACAATTATTTTGATATTTTCAGAATTTTTACAACTTTGAATTTAATTTAGGTTTCACAATTTGTGAATTACAACCATTGGCAATAAATGCTTGAAACTTCAGTCAAGTATTTCAGTTAATATTGCATTTGAATATGAAAAAATTTTACATTTTGAGTAACTGCACGTCATTTGAAAATTTTTTTAATTGAAAGTATGTATCTAAAGTCAATGGGGTTGCAGAGATATCCACTGGGCAAACAATCTAGAACAGGCTATGTATGCTTTATTGTTGTTTTTGCTTTTCATTTCTCATTTGAATATTTCCTGAAATTCTGCAGGAAATGAACATTTTCTCACAGTTGTCATACAAAGCTATTCCCCTCAGTGTGTGTGTGGAAACTTTTAATTTAAGTGTATTTTTTTGTGCTTTGTTGAAATCAACAGAAACAGAATTAGTAAATAGACATTATTTTGTATTATGTCATTATTTCATGTACATTATGTCAGTATTAATGATTGTCTAATGTAAAACAAAGGCACTTGAGGTTTGAAATTTGAAGATTGGATCACTGTCATTTATTTGTAACTACTCAATCATTTTTTTATTCCAGTATTTGTTTACAAAATATATTTAATAAATTAAATGTTTTGATTTTTATTCCAATCCCATTGTAAACCCTCTCCAATCCTATTTGTAAACCCTGTTGTTGTTTAACATATTTTTTAAAACAGTGGAAACCAAATAAATAGAAATAAAAACTACAGTAATTTATGAATAGAGGAATAAACCATCAATGAAACTTATCATATAAAAAATTAAATTACCTTTTTACTTTATATAACTGGAGCCATTAAATAAGAGCATGATTTGCCACCAAAATTTTGAATATATACATAATATATAATTGATCAATATCTTCCATATGTGAGTAACTACTAGATAGTTTATTTATGGAATTTTTATTTTTGTGATTATTTATCAACAGTATTAATTTTGTTTATTTGTAACTTATGAATTTAAAATACTGTTATGAATTTTCTTATTTAATTTTTTTTTCATCATTATAATAGGCAGTCCATAAAGTTGATGGAGTTGTATATGCTGTCAAAAAGATATATTTCAAGTTTAAAACAGATGCGGAATTTGAAAAAGTATGTGTACTGTATTTAATATGCTGATTTTTCATAACTACAGTATTTTAGTCAAGGCAACTTATGTATAGTTGTGAGAATATTTTTAATATCTCTGAGTGTGGGGTAAGCATTCCAGTTGGCTGAGAGTGTCACAGAAATGTGCATCACAACTATTGGTTTGAATGGGGTCTAGGGACTTGTCAAACATTCACTAATTTGCATTAAACACGAGACTGCAGAAGAATAGTCATTCGTCCCTGATGGATTGTTTCCATCGGGGGAAGGTGGAATCATGGAGACATGACTGAAGCATTAAACATTTTAACACATTTTTGGCCGATGTTGCACAATGTTTTGTTAAAAAAAAAATTCAAGTAATTTTCATACAAATTTTTGTATGACATGAACATTTTTTGGAAATTAAAAGGCATCAGAGAGAGAGAGTGAATGCCATGATTTTTAAAATTTTTTTTACAAAGAAATGGGGGTTTTTATGACTTTAAACAAAAAAAATCAGAAATTTCATCCTCATTATTGATTTTGATATTTTTTCATGACCATGAACAATTTCTTTTAAAATAAAAAATTTCCCCAAATTTTTTTTGTCACATGGTGAATGAAGTTTTCCAAAACCATAATTACTATTTTAATTTAATTAAATTAGTTTGATTAATTTATATTAACTAAAAACATTAATTAATTCTAAATTCACATTACTTGGAAAGGAAAAAATGCTCAGTTAATGTCAAATTTGTTTTAATTAACAAGTTTTTCAAGTAGCCAGTCATCATATATAAAAAAATTGTATAATTTGGTCAGGAATTGGAAGAGCGGTCAAAAATTGCTTGAAGGGTATACAAGAGGGTTCCTAATGTATTCTCATATAGATCCATTATCAAAATTGGTGATATTTGTTATAATGAACGAAGAATATAAAGCTAAATTTTGGTACTTTTTCTCTAACAGGGTAATCAACAAATGAAATTGTGTGGCCATCTTTCTGTCGAGTAACTGATTTTTTAAACTTTCAGTGTATAATCTCCTGCTGCTATATTGGATATACTTGAATATTGTAATCTTAGACCATTTGAATAAAGTTTTGTTTTAATTTTTTTTGTTTTTTATTCATTTAATGTCTCTCGCTTTAGATAATTAGGGAAGCCAAATCTTTTGCTGCTCTACGTCACAGAAATATTGTAAATTATAACAATGCTTGGCTGGATTATAGAAAGGAAAAAGGTAACATTAGGTTTTTGCACGCTTTTATTAATAAATATTGCATTGGTTTTAAATTATAAACACAAGAAAAGTTAGAAAATTAGACACATTAGAGTCTAATTTAGTGAATTTTCTGTGGTTCCCAACTTTTAAGCATAAATGCAAGTCGATCTCTGTAAAAATTTTGCCACAGATAAACAACAGGCCTACAAGTATTGAGTCATTACACTTAACTCATAATTTGAAAATAGATGGCAGCACTAAAAATTCACGCAAAACACTAGAGGCAGACTGTTAGGTGATATACACACTTCCGGCACAACTCATTCGGTGGTAAATTGCCCATGGCGATAGACTGGAGTTGTGCTTGGTTAATAAAAAAAAGAGACACAAAGTTGATTTATACAGTAAAACCCCTCTTTTGCCGAGAATCCCAGGACAAAAAAATTATTCGTAAAAGAGAGGTGCCCGCATCAGAGTGGGGGTTCCAGTTGAAACTGTGATATTCAGTATTAACAGTAATTGAAATAGTTTTTTGTTTGCAAATTTATGAAATTCTGACAATATACGATATGCTTAAAGTCATGAAAGTTCATAGTTATTGCACAGATATGCAATTAAAATTACAGAAGGGATATTATACAAACTTTGTATACTAAATTTACATCTTTTTAAAAACATCAATCAATGATTAGTGGGCTTTGCTGAGTATTCTAACTCCTTCACAAACATTGGTCGCATGCTGCCAGCAGGCCAGCTGTGGGCCATTCCTAGTATATATCATTGGCTTGATAATTTTTGTTAATTTTTTACTCCATTCTTTGCACATTTCATCATTGACATAAGCAGATTCACCTCTCAATTTCTTAAATACAATTTTGTGATGCCTATGAAAACGATCCAACCAACCATTTGAATTGACGAGTCCAAATTCTTCTGCAGCTTCTCCAGCTTTTTCTTGTAGAATCGGATCTGAATCAGGTAAATTCTTACTTCTTGCTGAAACAAACAATCATACAGAACTTTGTCTACAACAAGTTCTGTCTTCGGTAATTCATTTTTCCTAGCTTGATTTCTATTTTTCAGCCATTCTTTTTGCCAATGTTCCTTTTGCTTCACAATGGAACATATCTGTGTCCTTAAGACACTGAATTCATTTGCAAGAGCATGAACTCCCATTTTACATTTTCACTGTATTTGATGACATAAATTTTTTCTCTTTGGAATTTTTTCTCATAGTGATAGAGAGTGATGATTACTAGAGCTGGCCATTTTAAACAGTGTAATATCATGTAAAATATATGAGCACAACCAGAAAACTGACATCGACGTTGCGAAACATTGACAAAATTCAAACCATAATTGAAAGGTAGCTGAAAAGTGGATCAAAGAACTTATGCTTCTATCTAGTGATTTAAACCAAAATTTCAACTATCAGTGTTCGTACAGGGGCTTTAGTGGAATGGAACAAGTAATGAAAATGGTGTCCATGACTGTATCTGAATTGTGACCGTTAAGAAGGGGGTGGAAATGCATCATTTAAGTAGGCCTTTTGCCGCCACATTCTTATTTGGCTATAAAACAAGGGTTACCATTAAGAGGGATATTCTGTATATATCCTACAGTATTTTAAATATTGGTTTTTTTAATGAAGTTATTTTTTGGTTATGTGAAGCATATATTAGTTTTAGCAAACTGAGTTTGGTATAAGTTCGCCATTTCTAAAATAAATTTCATGATATGGAATATTTGTGTATGTTTTTGTTATTTTTATGTTTTTAAATATCATAAAAGCCTTTGTGCAATACTAGATATCAAATTTTCTATTTTTTTATAAGAATCAAAATGTTTTTTAAAAGAATGACTTATCATTATGATTGACTAATAATTATTTTGTTCACATAAAATGTCTAATTGTTGAAAATTTGCTATCTAAAAATTTTTAGAACTATAATTATATATGTAGGTGCAAAAAATATAAACTCTTCAGATGAATCATCAGAAGACGACTCGTCAGAAAGGTAAAAATTAATTTTTTCTCATAAAATACTGCAATAATTGTGAATATTTATATTGGTAAAGACAACTTGAAAAATTATTCTTGTATGCTTATACAAGTTAGTTTTCAACCAGGTGTGAAGTATTTTCCAATAAAGACAAATCAGGATGTATATGTTGTCTAGCATAGTCAGAAAGTGACTACCAATTGCTCACCCCTCCCCTTCCCAAAGATAAAGATGTTATGGGGGAAATAATGATAAATATGGAATGCACACTGCACGATCTTTTATCCCATTATGGTCAAAATGACATTGCAGTTATACAGTTGGACCCACTTATAGTAAGCTCTTTTCCTTCAGAAATGCTTGTTAAATTTGATCACTTGTTAAATCCTTTTTCAAAAATTAAATTTCGGAAATGAAGAGCTTACAGTAAGCATATATAATGTGGTATGGATATTAGATGTATGAAATACTTTTTTCTCCTTTTTCTTTACTTTATAATTACTTTACTTTTTACTTTATAATTTTTATTCTATCTTTGATGGTTAAGACTTTGCTTTTGGACATTTTTTTTCTAAAAAATTAAAGAAAGCAACACGGAAAAGGAAAAATTCCAATGACGACCCTCACACTTAAACTCATAGAGTTTGTATTAAAAGTGAAACAAAGGAAATGGTCATTTTTAAAAATTATGAATGTTCAGTTTCCTTTAGCTTCATTTCCCATTCTCCTTCCTTCTAGCAAAGCATTACTGTCCTGCACATTGACAACAAACCTTATAGAGAAATCTACCTTTTCTTAAATTATTTGGTTCACGTTTATCCATTAGACCATGACGTTGCTGAAGTGGCTGTCTTGGATACGCCTGTTTCTATTTCTGGATTTCTAAACACTTGTAATATGGTATCTAATCCTGTCATTGCAATATACATACATTCTGTGTAATATAAGAAGTATGAGGAAAAATTTTGATAATTTTTTAGTTTACTTAAAATACATTAATGCAAATTTTGTTATAATATATTTTAATGAGATTTGGATTAATGAGAGTGAAGTAAATATGTACATGATACCAGGGTATTGTGGTTATTATAGATGTCATGATTATAACCAATCTGGAGGTGTTAACATATTTATCAAAAATGGTATAAAAGTTGAATTGATGTCAAATCATTTTGTAACGGCTGAAGTATTGACATTAAAATTTTGTGAATTCAATATTATTTTCTCATTAATCTATACATCTCATAACTTCACCATTGATCAATTCAATAGGGAACTTCAAACATATTTGAATAAATATCAAAACTCAGATATGGTTATTATGGATGATATGAATATAAATCTTTACAATATTGATGATAATGGTGTTAATGATTATTTGAATCTATTTTATTTAAATGGTTTTTACTCATTTGAAAAATGTATCACAAGAATTGGAATTACAAATTCATCTGATGTTGACCATGTATTTTTCCACTCATTTAAAAATGCATTTCAATGTAAAATGGGAGTTTATGAATAATAAGATTATGGGGGATTATGAATGGGAGTTATGATATAATAAGAAAAAATCCTGGCTATGAACTATTTGATGATTTCATTAGAAATGTGAACTTTATGTTTCTTTGATGAAGCTCATACTGATAATGTCTATACACATTTTTTGAACATCATCAATTTTAATTCTAATTTATTTACAAAAAAAAATATATTGAATCTAAAAATTAAACAAGACTCAATGATTGGATTACAAACGACTTCATCAAAATGTTAAAGAAAAATTGTATATTAAATACAGCAAAAGCCATTTAGACTTGACAATAAAATTGAGTATAAACAATATGATCCTAATTTAAAAAAAATAATAAGGAAATGTAAAGATGACTATTTTAAAGAGAAATTCACAATCTTAGAATCGAATACAGAGAACAATGGAAATTCATAAATAACTTTATAAATAATGAGAAAAATATCACTTTACCAAATTATGACACTCCACACCGATTTGCTAACTCTTTTAACACCAATTTTATTGATCGGGTGAAAAATGATGATGTAAACAATCAAGATAGCAATTTTACTCATATTGAAAATTCTAATATTAATTCATTTGTTCTTCGAGAAATGGATTTCACACAGCTTCATAATTTAATTAAATCACTAAATAATAGAAAACCTGTGGGAAGTGATCGCTTAACACCCAGAATGCTCAAGATTATCTATTATCACACCCATTGGTTATAATTCATCTGATCAACAAATCTCTAAGTACCAGAATTTATTTTACTGAACTCAAAAAATCTATTGTCACATCCATTTACAAAACGGGTAACAAAGAGAATTTGAACAACTACAGACCTATCTCAATATTACCTGTTATGTTAAAATTAATAGAAAAATGGATTAAACAACAACATAAATTCTTATTTGAAAGCTATTATTTATTACTCACATTGTGAATTTGGTTTTAGAGAAAAAATTAACACTGAAATGGCTACGACTAAATTTATGGATTACATAACAAATCATATAAATAATCATAAAAAGGTAGAAGCTGTGTTTATTGATATTAGCAAGGCATTTGATTCAGTCAGTTGGGATATTTTATTAGAAAAACTTAAAAATATTGGAATAAGAGGCCTTCCCCTTGACTGATTTAGATCTTTTATTACAAATAGGAAACAGTCGGTAAGAATTAATAACAGTATAAGTGATTTTAAAATAATAAATACAGGTGTATCCCAGGGATCGGTTTTGGGACCAATACTTTTCTTAATTTATATAAATGAAATACATAATGTTAATATTTCTGGTCATTTGGTGTCATTCACAGATGATACTGTCTTAATTTGTACTGCTGAAAAAATTTAGAAAAAGACATTTGCACCATAAATAAAAGAATTAAGAGCCTTCGACTACAGCTTAATGCAAGTAAAACCAAATGGATGCATTTTAATTTAATGAATCTAAATGCACAGACAACTGAAATTAAATTTCATGAATGTGATGATTTTCATCCTGATACTATTTGTAACTGTGCTTATATAGAAAGAGTAATAAATTATAAATATCTTGGATTAGTTATCTCGTCCAATTCGAAATGGAAAGATCATACTACTTTAATGGTCAATAAACTAAGATCAATTATGAGTTTGATGTTGAAACTAAAATCTATTATTTCATACAATGGTTTCAGAGAAGTGTTCTGTGCATGGGTATTTCCACATATAATTATATGGATTAACTGTCTGGGGAGGAACATACAAAAATTCTATTCTATCTAAGCTGTTTATATGATTTTTTTGATGAGATATTATGCACATTAACAATAATTTCTCTCAATGTGATGTATCACTAATTCATTTTAACGTACGTGAACCTTATTTATATAGAGTATTGCTGTTCATGTATAAAAATCCTTACTGGTATCCCAACAGAGAAATTACATGAAGAAGTACTATGTGAACATAAAATCTATATCATATACTATTACCAAGAAAAACAATTTATAAAAAATCTTTATGCTTTCTTGCTCCAAGGTTATGCATTGAGTTTAATGGTATTAATAGACAACAGCTTTCACTTAATATGTTTAAAAGAGCTATAATTAATTGCATATTTGAAATAAAAAATATTGAACAGTTCATTTTATTTGATAATTAACTAATCACTGTAATTTGAGAGAGAGGGGTAACATTTAAACACTTAAGTAATATTCTAAAAAAAAAGAAAAAAAAGTTAATTTTGATATTGAATATTATTGTGTAATATTGTTGAGTATTGTTGTTTTTGTACACTTTCTCTCAAGGTTGCCGAGAAGATTGTCCCATTCACGTTACTGCTTATGACCCATGGAAGGATTATATCTCTTTGGGTCAAATAGTTTTTGTTTTGTAGTTTTCTTTTTGTCTTGTATGTTTTTGGAAATAACATTTATCCATCTTCATATTGTGAGAGAGGCAAAAGAAATTCAAACACTTTTGTGGTTCTTCTTGCCTTTTCTCTCAATTTTTCTATTAATTTTTTCAAGGTTCCCTTTTGAATCACTCTTTCAATACAGGCTACCATGAAAACTTGTTTGCCAAAAGTGTAGAGTTGCTATACAATTCGCATTGTACCAAACAAAATGCATTAATTTGCCCGTTAAATCCACTCTTACTATAAGCAGGGCAACTGTATTCCCAATTATACATTCCCTCTCCTTTTTCTGTTTATTCTACCCTAAGTGATTTATAATGCACAGTTCTTGCTACATTTTTGGAAATTTGTCAATTTTCCAGATTGCCAGAAAAAGTGGTTTGTCACAGTGATATTTCAGTCTCGTTCAATGAAAAGCATGTGAAAGAAAAATCTCAAAACGATGAGTCTGTTCATTTTGCTTCATGTGAAGAAAGCTCACTAGAAATAGTGTTTGACTGTAACATACAGGAAAATGACAACATAAATGCTAATCAGCATAATGAAAGGAAAAGTCTGAAATTCAAAAGTGAAAATGAAAAATACAAGGAAGTTTTTAAATTGGCAGAAGAAAACTTTGAAGAAATTCGAAATACTTTATCAATAGACTGCTGTTCCCTTGAGAAAATGGTAAGACTGAATTTTGAGGATGAAATTTTATTATATTTTTCCATACTTTTTCATTTTATGTATACAATTGATTTTTATACTGATTTTTTATTTTTATGTAAGATATTTTTAACCCTCTACAGTTTACCCTCATAAAAACATATAAAAAAATTACAAAGAACAGATAAAAATTGATGCTGTCAGCATATTTTTAATTTAAACAATACAATCATCACAGCAATTTAATTAGAGTGAATTTTTCAATTAAATAAAATAGTTAATTAAGGGTAAAATATGCAGTTTGCCTTGATTTTAATGTTATCTATAAACAGATAAAATCTTGCTTATCAAGTTGAATAGTTTTAATTTGAAATTTTATTTTCCCTCAATTTAGTGTGATTTTATAAATCTTTGAATTCATAAAATTTCAGCAGTTCTCAAAAAATAAGACTAATTTAAAATAAGACTAAGGAATAATTTTTTCCTAGACATAAAAAAAAAAAAACTAATGTAACTGTACAGCTGGGTTTTGTACTGAAATGACATCAAAAGATGTAGAAAAGATATAATGGTATAATGGGTTTTTTGCCATATATTTGCTATGTATATTCAAATGCACAGGTGACCTAGTAGGTTAAGTATATGATGTCTAACAAATTAGGTGGTGACTGATGATAATGCTACCTCTCAATATAACAATAACCTCTCTACAACAAAATTTTTTCTTGGTCCCCCAGAGTATCTTTATATCGAGGTTTCACTGTTGCATAGCAGTTTCTGGTAAATAAAGTCGATGAGAGCCACATGATCAAAAATTAGAAGAAAAAAAATGTTTTTGTTGAAAGGCCACTGTATTTTACTTGCTGCCGCTGTGGTGGTCGAGTGGTTATAGTGACGGACTGGTGATGCAAGGATCCGGGTTCGAACCCCACAGTGGTGGTCGGCTGAAGTTGGTTCTCTGTGGTTCCCAACTTCAAGGCGCGAATGCGAGCCGATCTCCCTGTTAAAAAGTCTCACCACAAAGAGCAACAGTTACAAATATTCAATCATTACACTTCACTCACAATTTGAAGTATAGATGGCAACACTGAAATATCATACACAACACTAGCTACACACTCAGACTGTTAGGTATACACACTCTCTTTGTTCCAGACTCTGCCACGAAGCTGGGCTGGAAGAGATCTCGGCAACGGGATAAGTCCGGTGGCAGAGATCCTGGCGTTCATTCATTCATGTATTTTACTTGCTGCAGCCTGGTATAATCTGCGCCTAATATTTTTTTTGTCCTGCTCCTTTTTTAACTTTCTATATTTCAGTAACTATTTTTCTGTCCCTATTCCCAGGGTCTCTCTCCTCCAAGAACATACTTAAAACTTACAGAAACACTGCTTTAAGTGAACAGTATAATCATTAAAACATTGAGATTAATAGGGGATTAATGCTCAAGAAATGAAGAGAATAAAAAGTGTCCTGAGAAAAGACAGATTATATTGAATAAACTGCAGATTTGATTTAGCCACGGGAGCTAAAAATCAACTTTTTGAAACTGTACAAGCCTCTGCTTTATTAAGTGAAATTACAATAGACTCTCACTAATTGGGCATATATCAGATCAGAATGTGCCAGATCACCAAAATCGCTGAATTACTGGAAATTAGTTGAAAACCCCATTTAAATAATAGAAACTTCTACTCACAGATATAAATTGACATATTTTCCACTTCTCTTCTCGAAGAAAACCCATCTAAAACACTAGATTAATAGATGGGCCGGATTATCAAGATTCTACTGTATTATTCTTATTATTATAAGACATGATACCTCAAGTTACAAGTTCAATTCTTTATGAAAAGTTATATTTTTATCTGAACATCTCATGTCTCAAAGCAAATTTTCATATTTGAAATGCTGGAGAACTCTCCCTAGATAACTCATTTGACATCCCTACTACATTAATATTCATAATAAAGCTGATTGCCATTGATTCAACACAGTGTATTATGCAGAATAAGAGCAATGTTTTTAGAAAGAGAAATACAGTCTACCATGCAGTCAGTCAATTGCTGTTGGCTATGACTTGTTCACAGCATCGAAGCTCTCATGTGTCAAGTTTTCCTTTTTTTTCATAAATTGCAAGCTTCTTAGTTCATTTATTTCTCACAAGTTAAAGCATTTTTAGAAAATATTTTTTGCATGCATTTTGAACAGCTTGCAAGTCAAGACAATATGGTATTAGCAGTATTAGCTTTTACAGTTTATAGTGTTCTTTTAATTCATATATTCTGTATGAAATTATGATATAAATTTCTCTTATTTGAACCTTACTTGTCTACTTTTTTTTAACAGGTAGTAAAGGCTACTTTGTACATACAAATGGAATACTGTGAGCATGATTTAGATTCTTGGTTACAAATCAAAAATAGCCGTATGTAATAATTTCATTTTGGTTGTATTTATAATAGATTTTCTGATGTTTAGACCCAAAGGTAGAATGTAATGTGACATAGTTATTTCAGACGTGCCAACTTTTGAAATCCAGAAATCCTGAGATTCTCCCGAGGGGGGTGCACCCCCCCCCCGACACTCATAGACTCGATCAACAAAAAAGTTCATAAAAAAAAAATAATTAATAAATGTAAAACAAGTTACATTCTCTCTCCCCCCCCCCCGCAAGGCAGGTTCTGCATTGCCCCTGAGAAGAATATTCCATGCGAGTCTTTCCATGCAGAATAGAGAAATCACATCTACATACTGTTCATAAAGTATGTGTTTCCTTTCGTGGATATGCTATCAGTGATTGATAATCTTCGGTATATGAATTCTTAAAAGCTTTATATTTAGCTGTATATAGCTTACAGTTTTATATTTTCTTTCTGAAGATGTTTAATTGGAAGAAATGATTAAAAAAAAATTCAAATTACAAAGCTGCGGACGAAAAAAAGGTGTTTACCGCGCAGCTGTTAATGGAATACAATAATGATTAGACAGGAATTTTGGCAACCAAGGTCATGCCCCTGATTAATGATTGCCGATAAATGCTACGAAAACAAAGTTGTGTCTTTGCCAGTTGCTTAAATGCGGTCACAGAGACTTTTTTATGGCTGCTCGATGGGAATGACTACGACTGTCCTCTATGGGTGTTTTCTCTAACAACGACGGTAATTATTGATGCCACGACAACGTGAAAGCTCGCGTAAAATCTAATTTTCTGCCAAAATCCAGAGAAATTTTAACAAATCCGGAGAGTGGGAGGAAGGATGAAAAATCCGGAGTCTTCCGCCTAAATCGGGAGAGTTGGCAGGTCTGTTATTTATTTAATTTGTGAGATTGTTTCAAACTTTTCTATGTTAAATCCTTAAACCTGTTTAATTATTTTCGCTGATCCATGTTAAAAATGCACATCTCTTTTCATGAAGAAAACTTTTTTCTGATTTTATGCTTGTGTAAGGGCTTCATTATCCCCTCCCAACTCTAAGGACAGTAAACCTGGAATGAAAATCCTTTATCTTTTTCTATTATAAATATTGTATGTATGTTATTTCACCAATTCTAATGCTTCACCATGTCCATAGAAACAACATTGAAATTAAAAACAAAAAAATTTCTTTCCTTGAAAATACACTTTAAAAAATCAAATTTATGGCATAAGCACTGAAATGAATGAAATTTTTGTTTCATAAATTAAGTTTCGAATCTGGCACGTTCACAGGGGGAAAAAAAACCAAATGTTTTCCATGTACGAAAAATATTTTTTCCAGTTAATAAAACTGATGTTCCGAATTGTGAACGTTGGCTGTAAAAAGATTAAACAAGTCTTAGGTGGGCGATTGTTGTAATGTAGCTGGATATCTCTCTAAGCCTGTGTTCATCTAAGTGGCAGAACAGGGCCGCCATTTCAACTTTTTTCACGGGGGGGGGGGGGCAAAGAGTATGTACTAAAGGTATATATATATATATGTACCATTTGTAGTGTATTTTTAAAAGCCGGGCCTGTGCCAGAATGTTCTTTAAATTAAAAAAAAAAGTTGTTCCCATTCAAAAACAAAGCAGCATTATAGAGGAGGAATATGAAAGATCAACCTATTAAGAAAATTTTTATCGGGACAAGAAAGCACAATAGACAGACTTCCAATTTCTATCTTGTTTGGAAAAAAGATTGTTTCAGCTACCAATTCCACACGTACAAAACTCACCAGTATTTTTTCAGTGAAAAATGAATACCTTTTTTTTGAACTCATAAAGAATATTTTATTTTCATTTATGATGTGAAGAATTAAACTGCTGTACAAGACGACAGTACTTTGGCTTCCATAAACGTGCAGAAAAATTTGCAAATCTTTAAAAATAAAAAAAAGTAACATTTTGTGTTATTCAAATGCATAATAATGTAGCAAACAAACATTGATTGAAGAAAAACTCTAGTAATCAATTTTCATGATGGAACTCATTTGAATAACTAAAATTTGTTTTTTTCTGCACGAATGCATTAATAGGGAGACAGGAATCAGCACAGTCAGGGCTTACTCCATTTAACGAGTCACTCCGCTTATGAGGTCATATTTTTTGTCTCCCAAAAGTGACTTATTAACAAGGTTTGACTGTACTTTTTTTACCCTGTTACCAAAATATGGCTCCATCCTCTTCCAATTAAAATGACAGGTTAGAGGGTGGGGGATGGGAGACATATTCTATTGAGAAAAATGTTCTTTTCAAAATCTTTGATCTCATCGTTGCTGAAATAAAAGGTTTTAATTGTTAGCAGTTAAATCACTAACCCCCCCCCCCTCAAAATGGTATCTTTTTAATAAAGCAGGTGCAAACTAAAGGGTATAGAGAAATGTTTTCCATTGAGAAATCATTTTTATGAAATATCTGGGCTTGTCAATGATGAAACTAGAGGCTTTTATGGGGATGAGATATCTTGCCATTGTCACTTAAAGGGTTAAGGGAGGGAAATATCTTGGTATTGAAGATGAAAGGGCCAAGTAGTGTATGTATTGTTGAAAAAATTGCAATTATAAATTTTGAACATTATTTATATTTATTTATTTATTCATTCAATATTGTTTGGCCGAGACCTATACAAGAGGATGCAGAAGATTATTTTTGTTCATGTACTTACGCTTGCCATTGTGTTTGACTTTATAAGCATTTCTTCCATGCAGCACATAAAGCTTGTTATGTTTTCCAGGAAGCTCTGCAGATATGATAAACATATTTCGTCAAATTTTATGTGGAGTAGATTACATACATTCAAAGTCAATTATTCATCGTGATCTCAAAGTATGTATGTGAATTTAATATGCATTATGTGATTATACAGGGTGTCCTGTAAGTGCTAGCACGTCCTTTATCTCATCAACCATCTGTCATAGAGGTATGATTCCAATTTAAGAAATGCTCAACAGGCATTCAAAAATTACCCTGTACCACTTTTGAGAGTGAAAATAGTGTGTCAAAAAATAAAAAAAATAAAAATCTTTATACGGTTCCCCTGTGCTCCAGCTTCCAATCAGAAAGTTGTTGCCCTGTCCCTCCTGATGCCAACAAAAAAAAAATTTCATGTTTCTAATTACAATATTCACAGAGATATTAGAACTCAAAAAACTGGAAAGAACAGTGTTAAATGCGGGCAAAATGGTTTTTCTGCATTTAACACTGTTCCCCAAATTCCCTCCGTTTTTTGAATTCAATTATCTCTGTGAATATTGCAATTAGAATCATGAAATTTTTTTTTGTTGGCATCAGGAGAGACAGGGCAACAACTTTCTGATTGGAAGCTAGAGCACAGGGTAACCATATAAAAATTTAGATTTTTTTTATTTTGTGACACGCTGTATTTTCACTCAAAAGTGGTACAAGGTAATTTTTGAATACCTTTTGAGCATTTTTTAAATTGGAATCATACCTGTAAAATTGACGGTTGATGAGATTAAGGCTGTGGTAGCACTTACAGGACACACTGCATATTTTTGACATTTACATGCTGTATATTTTGTTTTTTAACACCCTTTTGATATCAAATTTAGATATGTCCATATCTATTTCTTTCATTATCTCCCATATACCTGCTCCAAATGCGCACGTCCACAATACACACGTCCACAATAACAAATATTTAATTTTTTAAGGAAGAATTTTCTCATTTTTTTACTTGCTTCAGTTTTTCTGTTGTTTGGACTATATAAAGTTCTGAAGCTGAAATTAAAAACCTCTTGAACAGTTTCACCCAGAATTCCTTTTGATTTTTGCTTATTGTTAGCACTCTTAAAGATCTTTAAGTTATCTGATCTAAACCCTACAGATATATCTCATATTAGTTATTGCACATCATGTAATAACCATGTAAACAATATCTGTAACATGACCAACATATTCTCTTGTATAGGCTTTAGCAAGCAATAATACATGAGTAAAAGAGCAAATAACACTGGAAATACACTCTCCTTATGTTCTTACTTTTGTTTGAAATCTTTGTATTATTTCCTGAATTTTTTTTATTTTTTTTTGTATTTATGAGCAGACAAAATTTTAATCAATGTTTCTTCTATTTCTAGCCGAAAAATATATTCATATCGGAGCCTACAAAAATTGTGAAAATAGGTGATTTTGGGTTGGCTTGCCTTGCACAGCAAATTGAAGACGTTTCATCATGTTCCCACTGTGTAGAAGAGAGTTACTCTGCAGTACGTGGAACTGTTCCATACTCTGCGCCAGAGCAAAGGAATGGGAGTAAATACGACTTTAAGGTATTTGATATAATGTTTCAATATTCTCACATAACATATACCTTGTTTTGCTTGTATGTTAAACACTTTTGTAAAAGATGCAACATTCTCTTGATTTTCTTTTGCACATTCAATTAAATACACACAGTGTGAAGGGCATAGGACACATGATAAATATATAGACATTATTTCCAATGTTTAAGGGTACATTTTCTAAGGAAAAAAAAAAGTGTGATTCACACACACTTATGCCAGCAAATAAAATACCTTTATAGGCAACAGGTTATCGACAGCTGAAGCTGGTTTTCTGAATGCAAGCCTATCTCCCATTTAAGAATGTCTCCCTGCAGAAAGCAGGAGTACTGTGTTTCATTCAATATGATACCTATATAACAAGTAAATTTAAACATTTACCACCTTTACTTTAAAATGTGGAAGACCAATGGTAACTCCAGCAAGAACACAAAACAAGTACAATTCTACAACATAAATATGTTAGGACGAGAAATACACTCAGAACACACACATTCCCACATTCCGGCATCTACAAATTCATTAGAAATTCCATGGAGGAACTTGCATGGTTAAGTAGTACAATGGTGCAGTAGACAACAGCATATGCATCAGACTGTAAACATTCTCCTGTGGAATTTCCAACGAATTAGTGATGCTAGAAAGTGTATTGTATGTAGTGTATGTGTATCCCTAACATATTTATGTTGTAAGAGTTATGCTTGCTTTGCACTATACTGATGCTGCCATCTGTCTCCCATATTTTGAAGTGAAAATGGCTGATGCCTGAATTTTCAGGTTATGTAAGTATCATGTAAAAGGTCTGCCTGCTCTCTCTGCAGCAACTTTTTCAAATGGGTGACCAGTTCACATTCACGCCTTGAAGTTTGAAAATTACAGTAAACCCACTTTAGCCTACCATCACTATGCTGCCAACAGGGTTCAGACCTGGATCTTTGAAATGGAGTCCAGCATGATGCCCAAACAACCACACATTGATCTAAACTCTGAGCATAAAACATGATCATTTTTATTCCTGTTCTTATATTATTTTTTGGCTTTAATCATATATAAGTGTGGTATATCAGAAACATGCTATAATATGTTTAAATGTGAATAGTAAGATACCTTCCTGTTGTGTGAGGGAGAAAAATTTCCCCTTCTTTTCCTCTCATTGCAAATCCCCATGAGTAAGCAGCCTACTAAGCTCATCATGTACAGTACAGCACAAAAGTTTAAGCACCCAGTATATTCTTTAATAGCATTTAAAATAACTGATAGATTTTCTTAATAATTTTATTAACACTCCAAAAAAATCATTGAATTCTGGAATATATGGAGTAAAAAAAACTAAAACCTCAAGAAAAAAAAATTAAAAAAGAATTTTTTTTTTATGCCTTAAAAGTATAGGCATAGAATAAAATTTATGTGCAAAATGTGATATCTATATATACCTTGTATATATATAATTGATTTTCTGTGTGTGTGTGTTCTCTATAAAAATCTACAATTTTAGATCGATTGTCACCAAATTTTGCATATATACCGTCAAACCGAAAGATACCCAGGCCACATCGCCATATGGCAATATCGGCTCATTGTCCACACGGACTGGATACCTCTGGCAATTTATTCATAAGAAGCATACATTACAATCATAACAACTATAAAATCATAATCTAAGTGTAAAATCATAATCTAAGTATAAAATCAATTGCGAGATCACAAATCTACGTATACAATCAGAAATCAACCATATAATCCTATATATTCCATATTAAATCTTAATTCGAATATAAAGTCCTAAATCACATATTGAAATCAATAATAAAAATCAGATAAAATTCATAATCGATTTCATCCTCAATTTAAATCGTTCGATTTCCATGACATTATACTGGTCTTGTGCTATCAGTCAGTCTTCTTTGTAGTTGATCAGTTTCTTTTTTCTTTGTGATCGGCGAGGTGGGGCAGTTTGTACTTGTGCTACAGGCTGATAAGGGGTCCGTGGGATCACTTTGTCTTCATTGTTTTCTATCCATCTAATTATTTTCTTGAATTTATTTATTCTACTTTTGTTTTTAAAAATCTCTCTGATCCAGAGTGTGGCATTTTCAGCAGCGGGCACAGCCATGTGCTTTAGATGTGCATATATACCAAATGGGACCCGACTTGAATGATAGGCTACTTTAAAATTTCGTCAGAGCAGGGCAAAAAACTGTCGGGCAACAATGGTTTTTGGGCCTCATCAATCACTTTCTGAACATTCACTTTGGTTACCGTGGTTCCCTAGCAATGCGTTTCAGACTTATATATGCCTTTACAATAGTTTGCCACTTCTTTAATGCTGGCTGTGTGTATGTATAATAGTTTACACCTTTATAATGGTTTGCAACATTTTCAATACTCCCAGTAATGAGGCTTTTTGCATAGACGTCATAATAATCATCAGCATCGATTTGAGGGTCAGGAAAAGAGTGATCCCCATAGAAATCAGTGTTAAAATTGCCGATTTTACTGTAGAAATGCGGAAATTTTGTGGGGTTTTCTGTCACATCAATAATTTTAAAAATTGTATAGAATTCTCGATTTTTGAAATATTGAGTTCGCTTAGAGATGTATGAAAAAAAAATTAAATATGAAGTAATTAGCTGGACCTACTTTTGAGTTGGATATTCGTGCAATAACATTGATTTCAGCTTTTTATTTACATCTTCTTAAGCATGAAAATGAATGTCTCCGTATTGTCTTTTAATGTTCAACAGCATAAATTCATGTGGGTTAGGATATTTTAAAATTAATTATGGGCCTGTAAAAAGTACATAAAAAAATTCCACAGCTCTAATTAAGCATTTTTGGAAGCAGAAACAGGCAGATTGATAACTTGAAGTTCAGGGTGGGGGGGGGGGGCGGGAATCAAAATACCTTGCACCCCTTAAAAAAAGGGAAAAAATATATATTCATTTCTACGTTTCTTTGAATCTAGATTTGTTTCTTTCAGGAGTCGCACAGGAAGTCGCCTTATTGGTTAACTTAGACTCGGTTTGCATGTCCCTCAAAAAAAGAGGGAGATATCACGTGATCTAAAAAAGCCTTATTGAAGAAAAAACCTAATCAACGCCGGGTATTATAGCTAATGCCATGTAAATTTACGTCACAAATGGGGGCAAAATCCCTAATTGTAATTGAAATCACTGAAAAGTTGAGGAAAAAACCCTGATCCTGACAAATACGTAAGATGAATATTTGTATTTATAGCCATAATTATCATGATAAATATGAAAACACTGTTTATTCACTATTTCAGTAAACATTACAAATTTAAATAAGCATCGTTGAAAGAACTTGACAAATGTATAAAACGATTTGGAACAACTGAAAATACTGGAATGTTCTTAATACAGGACACAAGTGGTCCGTCGAATTGTTTCAGATATTTTACACTGGTCCTTGGACTTATAAAGGTTGAGAATCGCTGGTCTAACCAAAGGAGACTTTTCAATTTTTCATGAACAACAAAAACTTGCAAATCACCAATAATTTTCTGATAAGCATGCGGGATAACTGGGAAGGCTATTCTTACCCAATATTACCTCTACATACGTGTACCTTCCTACCAGTATTATTCCAAACATCTGCTTTCACAACCATTCATTGCTAGAACACGTTGACATTTGGAAATCATGTGTGGCCCAATATTGTAACCTTGGCACAAAGTTGTGCCATTTTATGGTATTAGGTAGTTCAAGCTAAACTTTCCAGCTGGATAATGCTTCTATCAAAGTCAATGAAAAAAAAGTGGTTCAGAGCCGAAACCATCTCTGTTCTAGAGTGGTGAGCCCTCAGTTCAGACCTCAACCCTATAGAAAACCTATAGTATCCTTACACGTGTCGTGTATGGCAATGGAAAACAATGAAAACAATATTCCTCTGTTTCAGAACTGAAAAACGCAATTTAGAAAGCATTGTTTGATGTTCGTCCGAAATTGCTACAAAACCTGGTACTCTCGATAGAAAATTGTTCATTTGATGTTATAGAAAGCAATGCATAAGTCACTAAAATTATTTACATGATTTCTTAAGGCGCATATACACTAGCGCACGGATCGTGCAATGCAAGCATTCACAATCGGTTGTTCAGTAATTTGTACGGTGTTGCAAACGATTAATGAATCATTCTTGATCTGTTTGAACCGATTCAGTAGGAGTCGGTTTTTTTGACGAACACAAAGGAATTCTTCCTTCTAGTTTGGACAACGGCATATCGGTGTGTGTGTTTGTACGTGCTTCTGAGCCTATCTAGAGCTTTCATTTTTTTCCCCTCTTCTTATTTCGCACGAAAGTCATTTAATTTAATAGTCATAATAATTGAAATTCATCATTTTGAGTCATTTAAATTTGTCATTAACAGTCATTTAAATTCGTCATTTTTAATAGTCATTTAAATTTGTTTATCATATCATGTTCCTCAATAGTTGTTACTGCCGCTCGAAACCTACAGATGGCGTTGAAACAGCTCTCTGATGGAGCCATCGTTGATGATGATGATTTGTTTCGGAAAACGTGCCCACTGAATGCATTGCGAACGCTTGGGAATGCTTGCATTGCACGATCCGCGCGCTAGTGTATATGCTCCTTTAGAGTATTTAAGATTTTTGCCTCATTTTTTGTGGCATGTATTTTTATTATTTTTTGCAAATATTGAAGATTTATGTTTTGTTTCTGTTATGTGTTATTTATTGGTCTTAGGAATCCAGCACAAAATGTGTAAATCCTCACAATTTACGTTAAATAACTTAAAACTCAAACTTTTGTGGTGCACTGCATCCGCAATAATAATAGTTTTTTGATATGTTGGCTTCGATTCATCTGCTTTCATCAATATTGACGTGAACATTAAGTAATGTTGATTACTGTCAACCAATGTAATATATAGTATGAAAAACATGTTATTTGATGTGATATTTTATCTCTGATTATAACTTAATTTCTGTATTTTTTTAATTGGAAAAAGAATTATTATTTGAATCGTGTCTGTTTTCAATGTGTGAAAAACAAATTATTATTTTTTTATGTTAATGTCACCTGCTTATATTTTTCTTTACAGGTCGACCTATACAGTTTAGGAATCATACTCTTTGAATTTTATGAAATGGAAGTCACTAGAGCAGAATTTTATGAGAAGCTGAAACAGTTTCATAATGGGGAACTTCATATGCGAGCACCAGAGCAAGTGGTAATTATTAAGTTTTACCTACGAGTATTTCAGTTCCCATTATCATACATTGTTTCCAGCACATCAACCTCTATTTTGACAGGCCTGAATTGAAGTCTAGAATCACATGTGAAAGCGGGTCAGCAGCCATTTTTATGAGTATGAAAATGATTTTGAGATGAAGGGAAAAAAACAATCAGATTTTATCAGTTAAAACTGAACACAGTGCAGTTAATAATTTGTATATGATAATTTGTAAATAGGTGATTGAAAGCCTTGCAAGCCATACATTGAAGCCATTTATTAAATTTTCTTCAACTTTCCATGATATAATAGAGCCAACACCTTCTATAGCAGAAAGCCTCTGTGTGAAGCTTTGGTGTCACTGAAGTCGTTCATTTCACCTGTACCCATTAGATATCGCTGTCCGACATATGCAAAATCTTTACCTTTTTTTGCAGTATATCCAATGACTATAGGTGAATTGGATGACTTCAGTGGCGTCACAAGCTGCTCGCTGAGGCTTTCTGCTGTAGGTGTTGGTAGAGCAGAGGTGTCCAACATTTCACTTCATGAAACCCTCGAGGATTAAGAGACTGCATTACAGAACCCAAACGAATTTATCCAATATAGGTGTTTTTATTGTAACACCGATGAGAGTGTATGTCTTCTAATACCCATAACCCCAGGAAAGCTCTTGAACTCAAGTTTAACCCTTTATCTACCACATTATGGAAAATAGAATAAGAAGAAAATGATGATGAATATAAATATAATGGAAATAATAAATCATTATCATGTAAATTACTTGGTTATGCCATTTTAGCTCAAATTAAAGATAAAATGAATTATTAGTCAGGAAACATATTTTGTGGATATTATGTTGAAGTGAACTTGGAAAAAAAGTCATCTGGTCTCCTCCGGGACTCCAACCCAGGTCCTCTTACAAGCTACTCTTAACTTCAGCAAATGGCCCTCAAGCAGGACGGTAGAGAGAGACAGACAGCTTCTTTCTCAGCTCAATATATCGAAATATATCATCCTTTATCTATATATAGATAGATGTATGTATATATATTAAAATCCCTTTATCTACATATACGTATGAAAATCTATATCTCTTAAAGGTTAAAGTCTATGCAGCAGAGTATCAATATAACATTGACCTGATGCCTGGGATTTGTCTAGCCTTGCTTATATTGTATTTGTCCATTTAGTTTATTCATGATATTTTTCCCCTAAGGGGTCATTCAAGTATTACGTCAGCATCGATGGGGGTTCCGATTTGCTGACTTTAGATGACGGGGGGGGGGGAAAGTGGGGGGTTTGGATGATGCTTAAAGTCTATGCAGCAGAGTATCAATATAACATTGACCTGATGCCTGGGATTTGTCTAGCCTTGCTTATATTGTATTTGTCCATTTAGTTTATGCATGATATTTTTCCCCTAAGGGGTCATTCAAGTATTACGTCAGCATCGATGGGGGTTCCGATTTGCTGACTTTAGATGACGGGGGGGGGGGGAAAGTGGGGGGTTTGGATGATGCTTACGTCACCAATAGAGCCCGGATTATAAGCACTAAAAAAGGGGCAAAATATGCTCTAAAGATATGCAAATATGCACTTAAAAATGCAAAATTAAGCACTAAAAATATGCAAATATGCACTTAAGCAAAATTAAGCACTTGAAATGTAAAATTAAGCGCTTAAAAATGCAAAAATATGCACTTAAATTACAAAATATAATTAAAATACCAACATGTGGGCTTGAAATCCCAAAATATGCATTAAACACTCCAGAATTGGTACTAAAACTCTTGAAAAAGTAAAAAATTCCGAAATATGCATTAAAAAAATACAAATACAACACCACAACAGGCAAAATGCCCAGCAAGGTGGCTGAGAAATCACCATGCAAAAAAAAAAAACATGCTTTTAAAATGCATCTTTTCTATTTCTCAAACCGATATGTATTCATTTAAGGAAAAATATTCCCTCATATATATACAGCATGTGGAAATAACTTGTACATATTTTTTATTCTACATATTTATTATTTTTTAATTTTCAGTTTGTTGTACCTGCTCGATAACGAAAATACCAGTAGCAAAAGAATGTCGACGCTATATCTAAAACAAATTTAACAGTTTGACATATCTCTAGAAATAGCCTTACAATAAAACGGTTAATACTCGTAAAATACTTTATAAATATGTATTGATTCACTAAATTTCATCTGCGGAAAAAAAAACAGATATTATGAAAATATTACGAATAATATTTATTTGAAAAATTGTGAAGGAAATTGAGTGGGCTTAAACAAACCTTCAAAAATATGTACTTATACTGAAAATTCTTTGATTTTATGCATGTATATGCATTAATGCTAAAAAAGGGCCAAAATATGCATATGTACATATGCATTTGCATTTGAAATTAACAAATTGATTATACATATAAAGGTATTTTCTTTCGAAATTTTAATTTTTTTAAAAGAAATATTTTTTGCATTATAAAAATTGTTTTTTAAATTGTTGCAATGTTAAAAATTGGGAGGGGGAAGGCGCACGAGCCCCCATGCCCCCTCCTACCTATGTTTCTAATCCTACCAATATGCGTTAGGAGGTAGGGAGCAGTGCTGACAAAATTTTTCTGACCGTAGGTAGGGAGAAGTGCTGACATATTACTTGAATGGCCCTTAATGAATTTCCAGAAGTTTTTAATTCTTGATTGATAATAAAATTTGTGTGAAAATTTTATTTCCATTAAATTTATGCATGTAGTTGAATTATCAGTCAATCTTTTTGTATTTTCATAGGAAAACCTGGTGAAAAAATTAATAAAAGAAAATCCTGATGAAAGACCAAGTGCCAAAGATGTTTTGAAAGATCCACTCTTCAAAAAGAAAAGTCTGAAAAAGGTAATTTTTAAAAAGAAAAGGGTTTTTTTTAAGAAAAAAGTAAAAAAAACTATTCATTGAAATTTATCTTTTTTTATGTATTTACATCAAATACCCTCTCATATCCATTATTTTTGCTTTCTTCTGTTATTTCTTTTTTTACTTAATAAATTATTTCTTTTTTCAATATGAAGCAGTAGATAAAATAATCCTGTTAAAAATAATTCTTTCTTTTCCCCATAAGAACATTAAAGATATCCAGCATAAGCTCATGGGTTGTGTGAAACAGTTGAAAGAATTGGAAGAATGTGTTTCCACATTGAGAAACGAACAAAGCGAATGCAAGCAATTGCTAAAGTCAAACAGAGAAGTCGCAGAGCAAACAAGAATCCAGCAAGAAGAAATTAAGAAACTGAAGGATGAACTAAATTCCTTGAAATGTAAAAATTGACTTATTAGTATTATACTTTAAAATATAAATGAAATGTCTTTTCTTATGCATGACTATCATTTTTTCCTCATCATTTTAGGGAAACGTGATAATTTCAGTCAGGGTTTAAGCTACGATCGCATTTTTTGCAAAATCATCAACCAATCATTACATTAGCATTGTAGCATTTTGCTAAAGCTTTCCCCCCCATCTTCGCTTTTTTGCGAAAGGAATTTTTTGTCCAGGTTAAACCCTGATTTCAGTATATGATCATGAATTTTATTTGATTTTTTTACGATCATCCTTGTTATCTTTGCTCATGAATGTACCATTTGTGCCTGTTACCATTTTTTTAAAATTAGATTCATTGTCTCAAATCATCAATGTGTGCAATAAAATAAGAAGAGAATTTATGTCATAAATGAATGTATCATTGTGAAATCAACCAAATGTAGTGTCACACTATTGTGCATGTAAAAAATGTGTTATATTGGTTACTGCAGTAACCTGGATTGCAGGGGGACCAAGGGTTGAGTTTGGGCAAAAACTGCTGACATTCTGAAGTTCATCTTAGCGTTGGTATGGCAAAAGTCTCTGTCCTTAATTAAATCATTATTTTTGTTTTATCTTGTTGGGGCAGGGGTGCTGCTGTTGCTTGACCACCCGTGCAGTATATTGCAGCAATGAGAGGGCCAAGTAAACCACCCACCTCCAGAATTAATTCAGAAGTCAAAATCTCCTATATGAAACTCGGTCAAACACCTATACATCTGAAACACTTGCATTGTCCCTGGGAGCTATGATTAGAAACATATTTTGAGGACCTTATGCATAATGGAGCTGAATGCATGTCTCATGTGCATAAAGTTGCCCCCTTAGATAAATGAGTGGCTGTATTACATTTCATTGCAGCACCACTTGAACATGAAACCTGGAGAACTCTGACAACGTTAGGACCACACATGCGCTCAGAACGTACGTTCCAGCATGTACCAGTAGAGTAACCAGGGCTGTGCTCTGATGTTATTGGTATCTTAAATTTTTCTTCAAGTGTTGTGGAACACAGTATTTTTCCACTATAATTAAAAAAGGAGGGGTACAAATAATACAGTCAAGTGCCCATACTTGGGGCAATTTTGAACTTTCACTGAGAAATCAGCCCTTCAATGAAACTATAAAATAAAAAAGTACACAACTTCTAAAGGATTTCTAGACCCTTTATACTGATAATTAGAAATTTTTTGGGCGTACCTTTAGTATTTAAAACAATAGCGTTTGTGTCAAAAGTTAGGGACAGGTACCATATATATATAAAACTCGGGACCGGTTTTATCTTTTCAAAAAGAAGTATTAACACAATACCAGACTCAAAACTGTTCAGAAATTATTTTAATCATGAAAAATATTGTCACAACCTTTATGAAAAAATCACATTCCCCTGGTAAGAAAATATCACAGCACACATTCAAAAAAGGAACAAATGAACTTAGGAAATTGAAAAACTTGAACAAACTTGAAAAACATTGATGTGTGTAGCAACTTTAGCTGAATGAACTAAGAAGAAAGCATTGAAATGTTTGAAGAGCTAGAGGACAAAAATGCAACAAACTCTAAAGGACACTTACTGTGCTAAGGGATTTCACAATTCTCTATCTCATTTATTAAAACTTCATCAGTATATATTATCAACATCACAAAATTAGAACACATCTGTTTTACCTATGTAAGTTTTCATAAAGTGGATTGTGAACAGCTATCCATCTGAACTATCACCATTCCCATGTAATTAATTTGTAATTTCATGTAATGTGTCTAACTTGAGACAGTATCCCAAATTTAGACAAATTTGACTGTTCAAGCAGGGTTGTAAGTAACAATAATGACAATAAAAAAAAGATTGAAGTGGCATATTTTATTGGGGAGACATTACCTAACATAACTATGGTGTAAACCTTAGAAATTCACACTACTGAAACTAATCCTGAAATGTTAACACAAATGTGATGACCTGCTTTAAACATAATCTGCAACAAACGTTAGGGCTACCAACATATTAAAACAAAAAGTCTCAAATTAGACTGCTGCCCCAGGTATGGGCATTTTCAGTCCAGTCAAATGCCCATATGAGTGGGGGGTGGGGGGGGGGAAAGAAAAACATATTATGTTTTTTTAATGTGTGTTTCCCCTGATTACCCACTCCAAAATCAATCAAGAATTTATATATATTGTTGAAAGACATCGTGGGAAAAATATTGGCTACTGCCAATAATATTTTACCATGAGTTTTACCATCATCAGCTCTCAAACTTTTTGCTCCTGTGACCCCCTTGATCTTACTATTTACTCTTGCCCTAATAGTCATATATATTCAATACAAATGACAGTACATTTACCTCAAATGTTGTTCCTCAGGGGAATTTATAGCGAATTGGTATATGTAGGAATGTTTTCTATGCGTGGCCCTAAGGGGCCGTTCAAGTATTATGCAAGCAAATTTTTACCCATTTTTGACCCCCCCCCACTTGTCAGCAAAACGCTGACCCCCTTCCCCCCCCCCCCCCCCGTCAGCAAAATTTCGTCATCAGCTCTGCCCCTCTGAATCCTAACTCATATTTTCATAAAGGGTGGTTGATGACGTAAGCATTATCCAACCCCCCCCCCTCCCTCCTTGTCATCGAAAGTCAGCAAATCTGAAAACCCCCTTCGTAATACTTGAACGGCCCATAATGAATTTATGTTGTCGTAATTGCGCTTGTTTCATGTTATACTGGTGCCGCCATCTGTCTTACATTTTTGAAATGAAGATGGTTAGTGCTTGAATTTTTCACATTATGCAAGAACATGCAAACAGAACTCTAGAAACACAACGAGAAAAACTTCAGTCCGGTGGTCAAAAGATCATCCTAATGTCACAGGCTGGTTTAAGACGGCACAACTCAAAATTCCCTATTTTGTGGTGAGTGGGCACGGGAGAAAAATGTGAGGCAAAGGGGACCATGCACAAGAAAAACCTGGCTGAGTATTTTCTACAGGAAAAATACTGGAAACTCCCAAAACTTATGATAAAAGTTATGAAGTTGATAGTTGCCAATGAGAAGAAAAATCACAGTGGATTTGAATCAATTGCACAAAAAAAAGTGAGATAAATATTCTTTCATAATGTAGTTGGAAAAGGTCAGAAAATAGTCAAAATTACAAGAATGTCCTGAGATACAGTTGACATGCACTGGATAGACTCTATAATATAAGTACGCTAAATTCATACTAGATGGCAGCAATGACAGCCAAAATAAACATTTAAGAGATGGATAGACCACGGATCTGTGATCGTCCGTATGTTCTGTAGGGAGTCTATTGTAAACAATCCGTTAGGTTTTTTTCCCCCCAATAGATTTATTGTTATTTCTCGCTTTAAAATATCATTTGGATTTTTCGAATTGGTAATGAAATTTAGAGCTCATCCAAGAATCGGTTTTACAACATGAAGGAATACATTTCGAATGCGCTGCTCGCTATCACTTTCGTCTCGCTGTTGATTGTGCTCATAGCTCTCGGTGAGTGAGTAAGCTCCTGGGAGAAACTAATTTCTTTCATACTTTTGTTTCCTGTGTTTACGATTCATGCTCGACATCTACTCTTCGCGAAGTGGCTAGCGTTTGGTTGGTGAATTCTCGAAGTAGCTGGTGCCTGAGGACTGGGCGATGTGCGAAGTGGCTAGCCATTTCGCGAAGATGCCAGATTTCGATCGTGGACCGTAACTGGAACAGAATAGCGCGGTACCAATCAAGATTTGGCGATTTCCTTCCAACACCGTGATTCTCACTGAACAAAATGTTTCAATTTACAGTACTGAACCAGTACTTAATCATTCTCGTAAATCTGTTAAGGATGCAAAGTTACAAAATAGAAACAATGTTTTCAGTCATATAATGTACAAAGGAACAGCTATAGCATAATCCCTTTTTGGTGATGTGTTGGCGATTTTTTTTTCTTTGGTGAGGAAAACGTGGGATTAACGTGACGAGAAGTTGCCAGGAGTGAAACGAAGTCATATTGTGATGCCTTTCTTGCCAAAGAAGAAGATCACCAACACATCTCCAAAGGGGGGGGGATGCTATGGCAGTTATACATTAGCACGCAGATCTTGTAACGTACGATTCCCCAGTAGCGGTTATAATTTGTTCATTGGTACACAAACTTCCTTTGTTTTTCTTTCATTGAAAAAACAGATTCCTGGTGGGTCTGATTCAAACAACTCAAGAATTGTTCACACCACCATACAAATTATTGAACAACCAATTCCTACATTGCATGATCTGCATGCTAATGTATAAGCTTACGCTCCTTAAAAAACGAACAGCTGTAGTATAATCCCTTTTTTGGCTATGTGGTAGGAAAATCTTTTCTGTGGCCAAAAAATGTCCGAAAACATGAGGCGAAGCCGCCAAGAGCGAAACAGTTATACTTTTGATTCACTAACCTTTTTTTTTTCATCTTAGAGAAATTTGTGGGGACACACATCTAGGCAACCCCAGCATTTTGGTTTGAAAACCTTCCGAATCCAATTTCCCAAAAAAAAAACGCTAATTCGAAAATATTTAAAGTAACATGAAAATTTTGAGAAATATGAGGGTTTTTTAATAACGCACACACAACTTCTATGAAAACATTTTTATTTAAATCAATAATGTTTATAGGATCAAAATGTAATGCAAGCTGTGATGATGGACATTGAACATTATTTTTTTCATAAAGAGGATTTAGTAGCAGTTGGGTATTTTTTACGGTCTCCGGCAGCAATTTTTGAAACAAATGGGGACAATTTTTTTTGAGAAATCGGATTCAGAATGTTTTCAACACTAGAATACTAACTCTACATCTCAGAGACGTAGAGGTATAAGCAGTTAACATGCAGTTTTTTTAGTTAGTATTCTAGGGTTAATCATTTGCTGGGGTTGACTGGATGTGCCGTCATAATTTTCTCTAAAAAGAAAATGGTCGAGATAGGGAAGAGTATACCATTGTTGAATGTAATCATTCATTGCGTGCAGGAAATAAAATTTCTTACTATGTAGGTTTTGACAGCTGGCTGATGTGAAGATACATCGAGGGGGAGGGGGAATGCAACTGTCCTTGCGAGGAATCAAACCCACGTCCTACCACTAGACAACAAAGGCAACTAATCTCCGGTTAAGTCGCGATCTGTGGCATTGTTAGCAATGTGAGTTTTGGCCCGAGTTTGGTCTGGCTGTGTTCATGTACATCCCCGTGCAGTGTGCCCAAGCTCTAAGGAGAGAGGATTTGTTCCCTTTGTAGTCAAGTGGCCTAAGGCACTGACTTGGCAAGTGAGAGGAAGTGGGTTTGATTCCGTGCAGAGACCGTTGAATTTTCTTTCCTAGATTTATCTTTTTCATCAGCCAGCTGTTGAAACCTTTATAGTAATAGCGGAGAGTGACATCATCTTCGGATTGCTCACTATGTTCCCACTTCAAGGCGTTTGTGGGTCACCTGAGGATGCACGCAGGATGTCAGACTGAGGTAAAATTTTACACAGATTGTTGTTTTGTTGATTGAAATAAGATAGAGGTGTGGGAGCCAAATTTTTAAAAAATTGAAAAATAAGTTCCACCTTATGCCTATGTTTTAGGCGTTGCAGATTGACCGTCCATGAGAGGGAGCAATTTGTGTTAAAATATACACAGTTATCAATATCAGTCAAGATAAACATTGCTCAGTGATTCACAAAAGATTTTTTTCCCTCAATTTTGTTCCCATCATTCCAGTGAGACATTCCTTATGTTTTGTATCTTTATTATTGGTAGTTTAGGCTTTAGACAGATTAGACAAATTCTTAAATTTTACCTATTCTTTCTATATGATGATTCTGATTTATCACTGATGGAATGTTATTGGATTGAATTTTGATTCCTTAATTTTGTTTTCCTCAGGCTGGTATGCTGTGTGGGTTCTCTTTCTTTCGAGATTTCGCTTCATACGGGAATTGATGACTGGCAGCGAAGCTGAGCAGGAGCATAAAACTGCAAAAACGGCCCGTGCAAAGAAAATTCGAACTGAATAGTTTTGTGGCGAGAATCTCTTTAAGGAAAAAGAAAAGAAATGATCTATCGTGCCTTACTCCAAAAAAGCCACATTCCTCCGCTATCCTGTGCATTGTGTAAAAATCATTGACATTACATTTAAATATTTAAGGTGTCATTTACGATTTCACTTTTTTTTTGTATGTTAATGTAAATTGTTCTGTTAGAAACATAAGTTTTTGGCTACTCGGATGGAGAATGTTTATTGCAGACACGTATTGAAGTTTGTGATTTTAACAGATTTTTTTCCATTAAAAAAATTGAATGTTCTGTTTTAACAGTTTATCTTGGGATTTTTGTTCTTTAGTTTACATCAGTAATAGTTTTCTTTACGAGTTTCATTTAGGTTCAGTATTTTAATTAAAACACTTAAGAAGAGAAAGACAAGGAAAAGCTTCTAAGAGTAAGGAATAGAGCATAGTTTCCCAAACTTTTTGTTCCATCGCCCACTCTTTCGAAATTTTTTTCTTCTCATTGCCCCCCCCCCCCCCCAACTTGAGAGTCAGCCCATGGAACCCTATACTAAACCCTGAGCTTGTACCGCTCTTCTGGGCCTTTCTATCTATATTTCTATCGCCCACTTTGGGAAACACTGGAATAGAGTATAGTATGATGATAAGAGTAATTAGGGTCATATCAGTCCAGTTATTGCGTGCTTTTGTGGAGAGAAGTTGGCATCCACATAAAAGAATACATAATTTCAGAATAAAAGAACTAATGAAAAATAATAATATACACACTAAAAGTTTAGAATACTGTAAAACCATGCTTGACAAATCTGGGCACCAGGTTGTCGTGGCAACTAAAAGATTGACTTTAGCGCCTAACTTTTTTCATGCATGGCAACTTAATTCAAGTCTGAGGACGGCAAAAACTCATCAAAAAGCATGTCTGCTAGCAGGACCCAAAAGTATACTATTCTGAACTGATTTTGTCTGTAAAAAAAAGGCTTGGCATCTGTGAAATTTTGCTGCAGCCTAAATTTTTTTTTGTTTTTGATTTGTCAAGCGCTTATGTAAAATCAGTATTCTTTAACCGTTGCTCATGGTCAAAATGTTTCGCGGACAAGAGCCAATTGGTGGCAATTGGCTCTTGTCCGTGAAACATTTTGACCATTTCATATAGCTGCTGCATAATTTTAGGTTTATTAAATATTACGTTGTCTCTATATTGGTTTTTTTTTCTCTGTCCTAACTGTTAGCAGATCTGTGAATAATATATATTGATTTTTTGCCTGTCTGCAAATAATCTTTGAGATATATTTATTATTTGTTGACTTGCAAATTACTTCTTCCGTTAATTTATTTTTTGTCAATCTTCAAATTATTTCCCCCCCCCCCTATATTTTTCTGTTAGCCTGCAAATTTTTTCTTCTATTTATTCCTTTAACTATTTATTTTACGCTGGTCAGTAAATTATTCAGTTTTCTGCCGGATCACACATCATTTTTCTGATTTATCTTTTTTTTAAGTAAATAGACCTTTTCTGGATATTATGCCAAGTTGAAAAAAAAAAAAATATTGTTTCCGTCGGAAATCGAACTCAGGCCCATGCGAGTGCGCTAACATACGTACACCACTGGAGACATGATCCTGCCTTCTTTATTTCACTCACTAAGGCATGCGCCACTGAAGGCATTAGCATAAAATGTGCTAATGCAGTCTTTATGTCATCAACTGTCCACCGTAGAAGTATATTTTCAATTTAAAGAAAAAGCTCAGAAGGCGTTCAAAAATTACCCTGTACCAGTTTTTAGAGTGAAAATTACAGTGTGTCATAAAATAAACAATTTTTACTCGGTTTCCCTTGTTCTCTTCCAATTAGAAACTACCAATTAGAAAGTTTTTGTCAGATCTTTTCTGAGACGGCAAAAAAAAGAAAGTTTCGAAGTGCTATCAATATTTGTTGAGATATTCGTATTCTAAAATCGGAGAAAAGTTGGGAAAGGACGTTTTTCGTTAGTTTTTTTCTGTTCTTTCATAGCGTTTCTCTTCGATTTTTGAATTCAAATATCTTAGCGAATATTGCACTTGGAAACATTTTTTTTTTGTTGGCCCCCATCAAGCACAGGGCAACAACAACTTACTTAATTGGAGGTTAGAGGGGCGTGGGGGGACAACCGCATGAAAATTTAGATTTTTATATGGTCAATGTACTACTCAGTGAGTTGTGCCGGAAGTGTGTGTGTGTGTACTTGACAATCAGGGTGCGTATCTAGTGTTGTGTCTGATTTTTCAGTGCTGCCAAATTCCTCTAGAGAATTATGTATTTTCCTGTGAATTACCCCCTGCCATTTCTGAAAGTCGGACTTTGGCCGAAACTCTCGGCCAATTCGTGAAGTGGTCGAACTTTGGCCGTAACAAATACGTTATGTACACGGGAGAAGAGAAAAAAAAGTTATCTGGTTATTCTTATCGATGTTGAAGAAATTTCTTTGCGAAATTCAAAGAACGAGAGATGATCCTTTTTGCATTTTCTTTTTCTGAGTACTCGAAATTGACGTAAAATGCTAGACTGATTGCTCATATTTTATCTATGCATTTTGATTACGTCATTTACGGTTTTTTTTATCGTGTCTCATCCGCATCTATTGATAATAATTTGCGGGGAAAAAATATCCAGTGTTTCTCGAACCGCGTTCGTGAAGTTCTCGAAAGCCAAAGGTATTTTGAAAATTTGATTAAAGAGCCAAATTAAAAATGCAGTTTTTGATCGAAGTTGAAAATTTTTCATTTTACATGAAAAATACGTATAATGCAATATTCATGGTAAACTTTACAAAAAGAAAGCAGTAATTGTTTACTGTGAAAATATCATCTCTTCCGTTTTCTAAAGAAAATTTTTCGTGGCCTAGGACCGTCACAGGGAGCTTAACTCCCTCCCATATGATCATGGTAATGTGCAGTGGAACCTTCATTAAGGACATTTCCCATTTACGGAAATTTTAGAAGCCTGTGAAACAGGGCCTCAATATATTTGGACCACAAGAGGGAGGCTGACGGGTGTAAGTCAGTTGCCTTCACCCCAATTTTATAAAAAAAACGGGTCATTTGCCCGGTTGCATGCTCCGTACACTGAGCCCAGTGTACGGAGATTCGTCTAATAATGATTTACACCCCCCTCCCGCGGACGGCTCTGTCTTCAGTGCCCCAGCAGTAAAAATTTATTGTAAAATGGACTGTGTGTGTGTGTGGGCTATTATTATTATAAATAGCCTAGGGTGAAAAATTCGCGAGGACTGGTTGGTTACGGAAATTAGTAGAATTCAGCCAAACTGCAGCCACAACCGGTAAAAAATGATCCGCCACTGCTTAGGTCAATGTTACCGATACGAGACCCAGAGAGTGTGCAAACATGTGAATGAACAAAAGAGTGACCTGGAGAGCAAAGGACCAGACCAGTGAATGACTTAAATAGTGTGCAAGCACTTGAGTGACCAAGACGGTGTTCAAGCATATGAGTTACCAAAACAGTGATCTAGTGAGCGAGTGACCAGGTCGATGATGATCCTAGACACGTCCGTCTTAAGAGCATCGTGGGCCCCCGGACCAAGTAATTTTTCTGGGACCCTACTTGGAAAATTCTTGAAAATTTGAACCGGTTCTCATTTTTGTGAGGCTCCCGGGCCGTGCCCATGCGTTAAGATGGCACTGATCCTAGACCGTGTGCAAGCATGGGAATGATTAAAAGAGTGACCTAAAGAACGATGGGCCATGTCAGTGGATGACCTAGAGAGTTTGTGAGCATGGGAGAAACCAAAAGAATGCTCTAGAGAGCAAGGGATCAACTTAGCGAGAGACAAAAAGTATGACCTAGTTTCGAGTGAATGATTAAAAGGGCGAACTAGAGAGAGTGAGCTACAGAAGGTGGCTACTCCATGGGAGTGATTTACAGAGCGAGGGATCTGATCAGTATGCAACCGAGAGAGTGACAAGCGGGCAGGGACCAAGTAAGCTGTAGCCAAATCTTTGCTAAGAAGCTGATTAGACTGGAAGAAGGGCGGCAAAATTTGTGGGTCCCACAGGTGGCATAACCATATATCCGCCTCTGATGGTGTCGTGTCCATTATTGAAAGGTTCCATTGTATTATGATTTGTAAGAGTAGTATGTAAATTGGTAGGCTGTAACGAGGGCCGCAACCAGGGGGCAACTGGCGAGTCTCGTGCCCCGGGCGCTGGACCCGAGGAGGTGCAAATTTAATTCTGAAACCTTCAATATTACAAGGGGGCACCAAAATGCGCGCTTGCCCCGGGTGACCAAGCATCTAGTTGCGGCCCCGGCTGTAACTTTCAACCTGGTAGGAGAGTCAAAAGCTCTCAATAACGATAACAGATAAATATTAAGAAAATTACATCCTTTTATTGGAACTGTTGTTTAATGACAATTCAACTGTTTTATAAAAATAACAAAATATTGCGGTAAAGACTGAGCAAACTCCTGAAATCGATAGACTGTATCGTAAGTAGGATTCAAGCAACGGATTAAGATGCAGAACTCGATGCACTGTTGTCGTCGTCATACTGTTGTTGTGAATATGAGTACAGCTCCATCTCTGCCTCAAAGATCAAATTATTAATCCTGTGCATTAGGATAGTTCGGTGACGCTCATTAAATTTCCGTAGCTTAGCGACAACGTGCTCCCCGAATGTCGAGCATTCATCACGAGAAATGCTACCATCAAGAATGTTGTAAGATTGAGTTGGCCTCGGGCGGTCTTCGATCCTCTTTGATTTCTTCATCTTTTTTGGAGCGACCAGAATTTTTCTTTTAGGCGTAGGCCTATCATTATTTTCATTACTAAGTAAAGGGGGCTCAGTTTTCGCAACTATCGAAGGAACTGCATTTTGTCCTCCGTCATCAGGAAGAAGTAGGTCTTCTTCGTCTAAAACCTGAAAAATATTAAGAGCAGTTATCAAACGAGCCGGGATTAAAAATTATAAATAGATTTACTGCGGAGAATTTTTCAAATGAGGGGAGGAGGCGGCTGCAGCGAGAAGTACTGGAACATATACCCTACAGTTCAGACATGTCACCTTCATTTATTTTGTTTCCCTTAACGAAGCATTTGAAAGCACGGGGCTAACATGAAAACTTGGTTTCCTCTCAGTTTACCGTACGCAGCCACGGTCCTATCAGCATAGAAGCAATTTAATATCATTTTATTTCTGAAGAGGTAGCTGTATGGAAATTAATAGTTGGGACGATTCATCGTCCTTCATCTTTGAACAAAAAACTGATTTTACCACTCAAGTGCAGAACTATGGAACAGCGATTGGCCTTACCAATAATACTGACGCCGCATTTCACTTAAAGATTTCGGATAAGTCAGATCGGGGTGTCAAGGAATCCTAGCAAACCCTAAACTGTAAGTCTGCGTGTATGTGTTCAAGTACTTTCATCTATATTTAAAGATGAAACTAGTAAACTGGTAATGAATGAATGGAGATCCCTCGGAGTGCGTCTACATCCGCGTGTTATGCGTTGTCCTTGTGAGTGGTTTGAAATTTTCCATCAATTTCTTCGGATGTCGAACTGGAACAGTCAAACTTGGGACGCCCTGTCATCACTCGGCTCATCAAAGAGACTTACGTTGCGCCTCTTGGATTTCGCATAGCGAAGGCTGGAGCAATGTTATCGCAACCACGTTGCACGTGGGCGGACAAAGTGGAAAGTCTCGCGTATTTATTCATTACCTTTCGGGCAGAGCGAGTAAGCATATTTAGACGCACTTTTATGATTCCAATTCAAAAGATACCGAGTCTGCTGTGGCGTGATTTTTACAAAGTGGAGACCACACAGAAAAATAACTTCAGCTGACTACCACTGCGTTGCGTAAGGGGGTTGCCGAACCTGGAACCTTGTGATGCGAATCCATCACGATGCCCACACGACCGCCCAAAGGCAATATTTAAGCAGTGTCAGCTCCTCCTCCTCCTTTAAGAGCAAAGCCGCTTGAAAGATGCAGCTTTGTTTAAGAGGCATGCATCGGCTTATGAAACAATTGGGAAGAGGTTGAGAGATGTCCTCTGCCTTCGGACCCAAATGCTATTACTGCTCGGGACCATTTTTAAGGGCTGCTCATGACGCACCGGAGTCGGTACCAGCAGTCGTCATCGCCCTGACAGAACCGGTTAATTGTAATTGTTTACGCTGGTATTTCAAGGTCGCGTTTTAGTTAAAAAGGTATTAGAGCAGTGACGTCACGCATCTGATCCGACACCATGCCCACAGAGCTAAGGTGGCAAGAGCAAGTTCAAAGGGATGAGACAGCCCTTACTATATATAGCCCCGGTTACTTCATCACACACATATATGTACTACAATTGTGACTATTATTTACCAAGTCCATGTCCCACATTTTGGTAAACAATAGTCAATAAGTTCTTGGCTAATAAAAGATGTTTGCTAAAAAAGCATTTAAAAAAAACCATAAAAGGTGAAACATTTACCTTTTCTTCTTTGTTGGTGGTGTGGTTGGGCGTGTTCTTGTGTTTTAGAAATCGAAAGAGGTTGTAAGCAAACCAGGAGCTCACGAAAACTCCTACATCCTCTGAAAACAAAATAGAAACGATTATAATAATACAATAATGAGGAAAATTTTGATTAACCGTGATTTTCTGAGATAAAGCCACGGCTTATACAGGCTGTCCCAAATTGATTGTACAGCAGATATCTCTGCAACCGTTGACTTTAGAAACATTATTTTAAACCGCAAAAAGTTTTCAAATAACGTGCGGTTACTCAAAATGTCCTAAATTTCCCAAGGGGTGGTATAAAAAAAAAGAAAAATTAACTTTTTATGTAGGCCCAGTGTCCTAAACCTTCCATCTAAGGAGATCTAAATGCGACTCTGAGAAGCCAGTTACCAAAAAATTGCATGAAGTATTTTTAAACGCAATGTTAATGGAGATATTTGACTTTAAACTTTTCGACATTTATCGCTGACGATTAAGGGTGTGGTTCAAAAATTGCGGATCACAAATTAAATTCAAAGTTGTGAAAAATTATGTAAGCGTCAAAATAATCTCAAAATTATGGTAATCATTGAGAATAAAAAATGAAATGGTTGAGTTCATTCTACTTGAAAACAGTCCCTAAAAATGGCAACTTTTGAGCAAATGAAAACTTGCCAACACAGTGATAAGTTGCCAAAACAAAATGATTTCATATATTCAATGAAAATATAAAATTTTGCTTTTGAAAAAAATATGATTTTTTTTTTACAAACGACTTTCCAGAGCTGGATCTACATTTCAATAATTGGAAGTTTTAACACACGAGAACTGCATGAAAAGTGAATATTTCTTTATAATTTTTTTTAAATATATACATACTGTATTGTAATTTTCAATACTTTCTAAAGGGCATATTTTTGCAAAATATTATTTTTACCTGTTTATTGGTTGCAGACAAAAGTGACTAAGAATGGCACCATTTTTTCATGGGTGACCAAGTTTACAAAATACAGACGTTTAGAGTCAGACAATGTTTCCGAGTTTTTAGCTGAGGTGAAGAAAATTTTCCATATTTCATAAAGTAGCATATTATTTTGTCATTCCACACAGATATTGAAACTCTGTGCGCAGAGAAACAACAGGTCTGTGCAGATGAAATAAAAGACGACGTGCCCCTATGTAGAGAAAAAAATAGAGACCATATTTCATCAGTTAGTATAAAATTTTTCCTTTCTCGCGAGCATCTCGGTGCCTATCATGGCCTCCCAAACCTACACCGAAGTCTTTATCTTGAGATCTCCTCTATGTCGAATTTATAGTGTAAACCAGGGGTTTTAAAACTTTTTTCACCCGCGGCCCCCTGTTTCCTATTCAGTGTTTGTCCACGAGCTCCACTGGCTAACTAGAGCTGTAATAAAGAATATTTTTGAAAAACCTTTGTCAGGGTGACCGCTCCACGGCGCTCCTGACAAAGATTGGAGGCGCACCCACGGTGCCGCGGCGCATGGTTTGAGAACCCCTGGTGTAAACAAATGGTGAGATTTATCCTAGGATCCCCATGATAGAACCCCACCTGACGACTTCCTTGAACTTTCATTGAGTGAAAAAATCTCGATCTACGGAATGAAAACATAAAAATTGGTGGAGGCAAAGTTGTCAACTATTGTTAAAATTCCTGGGAAAACATGTCAATGGCGGTCAAATGAAGCACTGCGAACTGCAGTGGATTAAAATGAATTCCATGAAATAAAATGCTCAAACACACACACGACAAATATGTGAGATGAATATCCTTATTATTTATTTCATTTTTTTGAAAGGGTGATCATCACGTATTCCCAAGAGATCATTACGATCTGCCCAGGGAGTTTGCAAGTGTTAATAGACATCCATGCCCGAACCTAGACTTGCACAGTCAGAGGCCAGCTCTCTAATCACTGGACTGCCAGACGGCAAAATATATTTTAATTTTGTTGTAAAATTATTGTAATTATCGCAATGTAATTTATGAGTTGAAAAATAATTTCAATCCTTGATTTCAATAAAGAATAAAAATCCAAGTAGGCTTCATTGAAAATACAGTCAACCCTCGGTTTACGAACTCAATTCGTTCCTGAAGCCCGTTCCTAAACCGAATTTTTCACGAACCGAAATAGTTTTTTCCGTAGGAATCGATTTAAAATGTATTAATTCGCTCCTGGGAACTCAAAGATTTCTAGTGTCAATTTTCACAACAATCCTTTACGCTCAAGTGCATAAATCATCATACTGACACTGTACAGGCGTTCCTCGCTTCACGATTAATAGGTTTCGCAAAATAGTCGCGTAAGACGAAATCGCGTTGAGTTGAATATTTTATATATATTTTTTATAATCGCCATAATAAATAAATGGCGATAAAACTATATGATAGTTTTACTTTGTGACTTCGAGGAATTCTATCCAATTTACGTCAGGGCCGTTATTTCAACTTTTTCCAGGTTCAGGGGGGGGGGGGGAGCAAATGTATGTAGTATATATATATGTGTATATATACATACACACAATCAAAAAATTTCTTCTCTGGTGGGCATGGACTCATTGCTTTCATTGCGTCCTCAATACTAGAACTGTGCCCGTTGTTTACTTTTTGACAGAATAATTTGCCTTCAAAAACTCTTTTGCGATTTCTCAAAACTTTTACATGCTGCTAAAAAAAAAAAGCTGCCCACAACAGAAAGGGGTTCGAGGGGCCATTGCCCTTCCCCCGGTTTTTAAAAATACACTAAAAATGGCATATATATATATATATATATATATACCCTCCACAATTACGGGCCTGATTTCCGTAAACATTTATTTATTAACTTTTTAGTGTGTTTAATCAGTTATGTAACAAAATTCGCAAAGAAAAATTTGCAAAGTTTTTTTTAGTTCTTGAATGGGAATTGCATATGGCATGTAAAACATCTCAGTTTCCCTGAAAACTTTTTCTGCTTTCTTATCTTCCTGGATACAACTGGCTAGTGGCGTCGGAGCCGGGGTTGCTCGGGCACCCACAGAATTTTGTAGAACAGGTTTGAGCTCTCTCAAAATTTAATTTAAAAAAAAAAGACAATTTATTACATTTATCTTAATACAACATTAAGATCAATCTGAGCACCCACCGGTATGGAACACTTCCGGCGCTAATGCACTTTGTGAATCCAACTGGCAAGAAGTCAAATACAAATTATATAAATAATCTATACCAGAATTTACACTTTACGGATATATCGGGCTTATACCCTATACCAGGGCAGCGCCGGACCCATGTCTAGTCTCACTAATTTCATCTGTTAATCTGAGTGGGTAAGGCACTTACTGCCAAGCTTTATAGATAAGCAGTATGAGCAATGCAGGGCATTGAGATGGATGTTTTCAGAAGCCATTGACTCTGTGTCAAAAATTATTGCAAAACGCCTCTGAAATTTTTTTGATGTGAAACGTTCTTATATAAAGTTTGAAATATCATGGGTCTGGATTCATGGGCTAGATAGAAAGAGTCGTATTTGGAGAAAAGATCTTGAAAAGAAAAAATAGCCATTCGGCTATAGACTTCTCAATTTTTTTTCGGATCTAATCCAATTTTTTCCGGCTTGAATGTTCGTAAACTAAGACAAAGTCCGTAAACCGAATCAGTTTCGGAAGCCGAAATTTACGCAAATCGAGGGTTCACTGACAGGGCCGTCTTAAGAGCATCGTGGGCTCTCGGGCCAAGTGATATTTCTGAGGTCCTACCTGACCAATTTTCGAAAAATTCAACTACTCCTTTTTTCGAGGACCCCGGGCCGTGCCCGGGTGGGCCCATGCGTTGAGGCGGCACTGTTCACTGATGAAAAAAAAAACCGAGGCATTTTTTTAGAAAAAAGTCGGGATGACCAAAATTACGTCAACATTCCGGTAAATACAGGACATATGGTTATAGTAATTATGACGCGTGTGTGAAAAGATTAATTCAAAACTTCCATCGGCCAATCAAAAAATTTCTTTTCAGGTGGGCAGGGACTCATTGCTTTCATTGCGTCCTCAAGACTAGAACTGTGCCCGTTGTTTACTTTTTGACAGCATAATTTGCTCCCAAAAACTTTTTTGCGATTTCTCGAAACTTTTACATGCTTCTCAAAAAAAAGCTGCCCACAACAGAAATAAATAAGAAAATATTGAACAATCATAAGCAATATTTAAATAAACACAAATCACTAAATAAAAATTAACTGAGGAGATTAAAAAATTTTCATCTTTACTGTAGCACTCACCTATCGTTTTTCTTTCTTTGATCTTCTCCCTCCTGTATGAAGACAAGAGGGAAGTCATCTTGTTTTTAGCTTCGTACACTTCGCACGCCATACCAATCGCAATATCATCCCAAGCAGCGTTTTTTTTACTTTTAATGTGATAGTTATTGTCCTTTCGATCCCAAAGTTCCGGTTTTTGACGGTAAAGATTGATCAGTTTTTCGATCTGCTCGTGATTCCACTCGAAACTCATTTTTTCGTAGTCAATTTTTTTCAACAAAAAAAATCAGAATCGACTACGATGCGCTGCGCCGCGCCGCTTCTCTTTGTTTGGTTCTGCGCCGCGTCATTGGTGCGGTCACTCCTTAGGTCGCGCGCATGCGCAACCTCGTACTTCGGAAAACCCTCCCGCGCGCACAGAATTTCAATCCGCGCTGTGAGGGTTTCCGTGTCAAAGCATCGTAGAGAGTCTATCTTGAGTCAGGAGGCGTTCTTGTTCATGTACGAAAGGATCGTTCCGTATTTCCCTGCTCTTAAACGTTAACCTTTTAGCGGCCAATGTTCCATTAACACATCGGTTTTATAATTAGAAAAAAAATATTTTTCTTACACGTAAAAAAAATTGATTTTCTTTCCCTGAACGTGTGACATTCCAAACTCCAAATTTATCTATCATTATACAAGTACAAAAATATGAGAAAAATATAGAAAAAAAAAACCTAGGGGAGTCAAGTAAAAAAATAGCCCATTCCAGTAAATGCTGGTAAATATTAGTATGGGAAACAAAATGTTTAACGGATAACACTGAATATTATAGTACTGGATAAATGTATTTTAAAAAAATTCTCAGCAACAGAGGAGTGCAATTTAAAAAGTTTTACATGCTGCATCAAGGAAAAAAACCCATATATTTTGGATGTTAGAGTGAAAAAGCAAGAACAAATAGATGCCGCAACAAGAACAAAATTTCACTCATTTCAGTAATTACATCAAAAATTCAATTCTTTTTTAAATCGCCTATTTTTTGAAGAAGAATAAAATGTAATTGTTTTGATTTTTTAATTTCAATGTTGTTTTTATGGGTATCGCGACTATGTCAGAAAACATACAAGAATTTTTTTCCGTGAATATATTTTATGGTTGATATTTCTAAACTAAAGGATCATAATTGGAAAAATTAATAAAATCAATTCAAATATTCGAGTGCGGGTTATTACACATATACGACGGCGCGTCTTATCTGTGCAGCTGCTTGTTTTTGGAATAGAAATAAATTTTTTCAAAATTAATTTTTCACATAATAATCTGTCACAAATTTTTTAAATATTAATTGGAATAACACTTTTTTTTTAAATTCACAAATTTTTTGAATAAGTTTCACTGTTCTGAAGTGGTTTTTGTTTGTTGGTAAAGAAGTGGTTCTGGCTAGCCATGACCACCCCCCTCCCCACAAGGGTGGGGCTTACGGACAACACCCCCTGTTGATAAGATATCCATAAGGGGTGTTGTTACAGCTGAGCAGAGCCATTTATGACCCATTTGTGACCACTCTTTCAATTCGCGACGAAATTGCACAAGTTTTTTTATATGTGATAACTGGTGTTGCTTAAATAAAATATTTGAGAAGTTTAAAAAAATCAGACATTAATTTAGCAGGGAAGGGGGGGGGGGGTTGTGATCTATGTAAATTTCCAATTATCCAATTAATTAAATTTCCAATTAATATACAGTCGATCCCCTCTTATAACGTTCCCACTTAGAACGTTTTCCGGCTTACTACTACTTACTTTCGTGGTCACACGCACAAAACACTCAACCTTATTCTCATTACGATTTCATTTGAAAGCGCTTTTGCGCTTACATTTTTTCATGACAATTTTTTTTTGAAAAACGTTATAAGCGGGATCCAGTGCCGTCTTAACGCATGGGATGACACGGGCACGTCCAGGGTGCCTCAAGAGAAGAAGGGCCCTACAAAAATGAGATCTGGTTGAAATTTCCTAGAATTTACCAGGTAGGGTCACAGAAAAATCACTTGGCCCGGGGGGGGGGGGTGCCCATCACGCTCTTAAGAAGACCCTGGCGGGATCCACTGTAAACGAATTAAGTTAATTTAATTAAGATAACTAGTAATTATTGTTTTGAGAAACCTCATGTAGCATTTAGAAAAATATATATTTCTGTTCGTAGTTAATGGGGAAAAAATTCCAGATCGAAAATCAGGATAAAATTTCCAAAAAAGAATTCATATTTGAAAAGTCATAAAAAAAACAACAAATTTCTTTGTAAAAAACTTTAAAAAATGTGACATTCTCTCATTTAGACCTTTTGATAGCCAAAAAAGGTCGTTTCATACTAAAAATTTGAAAATTAATTGAAAAAACTAACAAGCAAATAACATTGCGCAAACGCAACATTCAGTCAAAAATGGTTGAGGGGAAAAACTCCTTCAAAGGAAATTCTTTAGGGTTATTTTTCTTATGTGATATAAAAAACATCACTCTTTTCTTCAATTTTAATTTCCAAAAGCAGCCGTTATTCTGAGGTTAACGTGAATGTTAAATATTCCAATGAAATGGATGGGGGGACATTGTATGGACATTGTATCAACTATATTACTGAATATTCTGTTCCAAGAAAATGAGGCCGTTGCTCGGCGGTTACCGTTGTTCGGAGGTGATCTTTATTGAAGGTTCTACCGTACGGCAGATTTAAGGGGAATGGCAAAAATTTTAGACAAACAAATTTTATACTGTAATAAAATTATTGAATTTTATAGTGTAGGGAGGCGTTGCAGGTTTGTTGCTCTCTTTAGAGTGGGAAGGGGTTCTCCACTTCCCCCCCCCCTCCCACCTCCATAGGCGTACGTAGAATTTTCTCATTTGGAGGGTTTCAGTTTTTTTTAAAGACGGGGGGGGGGGTTACATTTTTTCCTGCAAAATAACATTATCATCTCGGCTTGAGGGGGCATTAGAACCACAAAACCCCCCTTTGCGTACGCCAATGCCCCCCCCCCCCCCTGCAAAAATCTTAGTTATGGCCCTGCATTTTCAAGAAATGCCAATGGCGGTATTGCATTTCGGTTTTTAGAAATTTCCTTGTACAGTATTTTGTTTGGCTTTTGTCATTGAAATAAACTTAAAAAAATTCTTTAATTTATCGATAGAGGGCGTTTAGATGGCATCATCTGATATAAAGCATGTTTACTTTATTACATATTTAACCTTCCATTGCTCTGTCTATTTCCATTCAAGATTTAGGAGGGTTTGATTTAATCCCATGCACATTTTCTGTTTATCAAGATCTATATTGTTTCGATAATTGCATTGTTGGGAAAAAAACTATTGTGCGTGGGGTAACTTCTGATATCATTGTTGTACAATCGTTATAGTGATTTCAAGGTCACATCAAAACATTGCTGAACGCTGGCCTTGCTCAAGGTCATTTTAAGAGAGTATTGTTGTGGAATGATGTTTCATTTTTCCAACATGGTCACTAAGCAACAATGCTGTTGATGAAGGAAAGAAAATTACAGACAGCGCCTCTAGCAGAAAATGAAGGAACTGTTTGTGATCATCGCATCTCCGGAAAATTTTTTCCCAGAGTTCTTTTTAAAATTATTTTCGCAGGCAGGACTTAGGGTCCCTGGATGAACACGACTTTTTGGGGGGCCCTTTTTTTCGCAATCTTTGAGGTGGAGGGACATGGAGGGCCCATCACCCCTCTCCCAAAACGATTAAAAATTAAAAATGTTTGTTAAAAATATAAATTAATATTGCCCGGGGGCCTCGGGCCTCATGATAATGAGATCTGGTTAAAATTTTCGAGATTAAGCATCTAAATTGATAGGCAGGCCTGTCCAGCCAGTTAGGGGCTTCAGGAAAATCACTTTGCCTGAGAGACCTGCTCTCAAGACGGCCCTCGTACTTTCGTCTTCTATGGTCAAAGGCGGAACACGGGAGGGAGGAGTGATAGGAATGATCGTACTCCACCCCCCCCCCCCCGTTCAATGAAAAAATGTTGTTATTGGCATAGGAGGGCGGAAGTGAACATTCATCCCCCTCGTTCACTATACGCAGTGATTCGCCCTCCCCCTGTTCGAGGAGCCTGCATCCGCTATGCCTATGGTCCGGGACGAAGGATGAACCCCCTATAAATTTACTTACAGGGTTGCAACTAGGTGAGGGCAGGAGCCTGATGCCAGGGGAAGGGCGTCATATATATTTTTTATTTATTCAAAATTACGAGGGGTAGGGTGGCAAAATGGGTACTTGCCCCGGACGACAAAGTCAGAAGCCTCCTAGATACAACTAGCTACTACCTAGTCTATCTAGAAGGCTTTGCCTCTATTTACTACGAAAGGACTGGCGAAAAATTTTGAAAGGGGGACCTATCGGGGATCCCGAGATTCTCACTCCAGGATGGGGGGGGGGGGGTCCGTCGCTCTATATTTTTCCTCTATTCTTAAACACAGTGTAACTTCCCATAACGAACACATGGTCCCCACATCCTGCAGTAGGACCCTAGGCCGTAAAACCAGCCATGACCCGGGCTCTGTCCCATGAGGGATATAAGCACTGTACCCCGGAGGGTTGGGCCCCTAAGCTGGATCATCTGAGGTAGACATGAAACGTTGGAGGGGGGGGTACAAGATAATTAAAGCTGTAGAGGGACATAGTGATAATGATGCTAATTCAGAAAAATGCATAAACAGTCAACTCCACCATTGACACTGGGGGGGGGGGGTGCTCCCCGTCTCTCCACCCATGGCTGGGATCCTCTATAGTAAGTTTATAGTGTGGAAGAACAAAAAATGATTAGAATCGTCAAGGTCTCCCGGGACTGGATTCCTCTTAGCCCATGTCCCTTGTGGAGAGCCATGGCGGACACCTACCAGGGAAAGGACTTTTTTGATTAACGGACACCTCCCCGTTAGCAGACTAAAATTTTCGCTCCCAGGGGCAGGAAGTGCTGTCTTAATTCATGGGCTCACCCGGGCACGGCCCAGAGGTCTGAAGTACAGAGGGATCTCATAATAGTAAGATCTGCATCGGTTATTGAGAATAATTTATGTAAATTTGGAAGACATTTGAGAAAAAATCACTTGGCCCGAGAGCTTATGATGCTCTTGAGATGGCCGTGTGGGCAGGGCCGCAATTAGATACTTTGTTAGCACGCATTGACAGTTTTGACAGATTTGTAGCACGCAGTTTGGCGTCCATGTGTAATGTAGAAGTAGGTAGTGGCGTCTCGGAGCAGGGGGTGCTCGAACACCCACAGAATTCATTCAGAAATCAAAATTTCTTACATGAAATGCTTGGCTAATCGGGGCAAGCACGCATTTTGGCAACCCCTTGTAATGTTGAAGGATAGGCCAAAGAATGAAATTTGCGCCCTTCTGGTCCGGCGCCCAGGGAACCAGACTCGCCTGCTCCCCCCCCCACCCCTAGTTGCAGCCCTTTCCCTACGTAAAGATCAAGACGAGCACTCACAAGTTCCAAACATCTTCCTAAGCCCTGGAAGTAGGAGTTGAATAAATTCGGTGCCTCTTCTAATCCTTCGTCCGGGAACTACAGTTCCGCCTGCTCCCATCCCCCCCCTCCTTAGTTGCCGCCCATCCTAACCAAGGGTGTCCGCTATTGAGAGGTTCTACTGTATCGGGACCTCTAAAAATAAAACATCTGTAGGAGATCGATATCGTTGAAAGCAGGGCGCCATGCATGAAATGAACACTGTGCGTGACTCGGGACAGGGCTCGTCGTCCGCATGCAGTGCCCTCTTCCAGGCATTTCCGCGACTGTTCCAGAAAAAGGCAATAATATTTCTCCCGCTATGCGCCCCGGAACAGTCCTTGCGGAGGAACGTTAAACTGCGAACCTCCAATCGATACACGTGCAGCTAGCCATTGAACGGCGGGGTCCCCTCCACTTGACTCGAGGACACCGTTACAGAGACCGGATATATAAATTACTAAAAAAGAAATCCCTCCCTCCATTAATTTATACTTCGGCCAGGGAGTTGGTTGGTCAACGTTCAATGGTCAGCGGGCATCACCATCACCGCATAAAAAGCCAACAAATGTTTCAATGCGTCATTTGACGTCATCGACGTTACGAAAATCAGCTGTTTATCTGCTACCGGAAACTACGTCCTGTGTGACGCGTTCACGCTCCTCAAGGTAAACCCTCAAATTCCTCTTTATGTAAGAAATCATGATATACACATCCGCCGGAGAAAATAAATCCACCATTAAATCCACTTAAAAATTAAAAACGTCTCTAAATTATTAAATTAAATTGTATATTTGTTATATAAGGGTTAATAAATACTCATCGATTAATGTAATGCACGGTGTTTTTTAGTACATGCATAGAAATGCATTGCACTCTTTGCTTCCTCGATGCGGATTGATACACGCTGTTAACTTTTTACCCCGGGGTCTCTCGATCGAGAGAGGAGTGAAGAGAGTTTTATCACATCTCAGAGATAACAACATGGCCGAAACGTATTGGTCATGAGCGGAGCTTCTTCCCAATCGATTAATTTTAAACGAATAAATAAGTTTATTTAGTGCGGTTTTTTTAAAAATTAATTTGAATAATTTCAAATTCCGTTTTGCATATCGTAATATATTCCGAGGATCGCCATGTCTTGCGGTGCAGTTAATTTATTCCGGTAAGTTCAAACAATCTGTTCCGGTCGTCTCAATCGGTTCTGTGTTTTAAAAAACAAATTTTAAAGGCTGGGGACTTTGATGTGAGGAGGGGAGGGGGCCTCCTACGCTAGGCCGTCTTAAAAGCATCGTGGGGCATCCGGGCGAAGTGATTTTTCAGAGGGCCCCCCCATCCTGGCTAGACATACCTGCCTACCCAATTTCCATGCTTATTCTTGAAATATTTTAATCAGATTTCATTTTCCTGAGTAATCTGTTCTCGTGCACAGGGTTGTACCCCGGGGGGGGGGGGGAGGGAATTTGATGTAGACATTGCCCCCATATCCTGGAGCATGGCCCTTAGACTGGGGTCTTTGGTGGGCACTAACGCAAAGGCCCACCCGAGTACGGCCTGGGGGACTCAAGAGAAGAGGGCCTCAGAAAAACGAGTAGTTGTTGAATTTTTTGAGAATTTTCCAGAGAGGCTTCAGAAAAATCACTTGGCCCCGGGGGGTGGGGGGCATGATGTTCTTAAGATGGCCCTACCCCTACAAAACTGAGGTTAATGGTGTTCTGTGGATCAATGAATGTTTGAATTAGAGGCCTCAACAAAAAAAAAACCCTCCCCCATGACTCATAGGGTTGGAGAATTTTTGTGGGTAAGCCAGTAGGCTTATTTAGAAGAGTTGATCAACTTTGCCCAAGAATATTAAGAAGACACCAACGAATAAGGCAAATACACGAAAATAAAAGTCCTCTGAAGAATGGCACCCATTGGTGTTGAAATGCATTAGGACTTTTATTTTCGTGTATTTGCCTTATTCATTAGTGTCGTCTTAATAGTAGGCTTATTGTTTGTATTCGGAGGGCCTTAACCAAACAAAAGTTGGTCTCTACTGTGACTAAAGTCAGATGTTTCGTGGGTTAGTGAATATGTGGTGCTTAAATTTGGGGCTTTATAACCAAAGTAGACACCCCCTTTTGACTAGGGATGAAGATGAATATTGAAATTTGGGGCCTTAACGAAAAATTGCCCAATATGACTAGGGTTGAAAATTTGTTTTGCGAATCAGTTTTTTGTTTTTTAATTTGGGAGCTTTGGACAAAGTAGTGCCTTCCTCCTTGTATGACTTGGACCAAGGGTGTTTTGTTTAGATCGACGGATATCTGTTTAAATTTGGGAGAAGGGAGTGTTAACCGAAGTATCTCCCTTTTACGATTGGGGTTGATGATTTTTTGTGAATAAGTCAATGTTTAAATTAAAAAGCCCCCAACAAAAACAGGCTGCAATCAAGGTTCAGATTTTTCATAAGCCAGTTAATGTTTGTATACATTTTTTTTGGGGGGGGGGGGTACCTGGGGTGAAGAGCTGACTCCCCCTACTTATTCATGCTGGAATCAATCCCAAGAAGTATAATTGCAAAGAAATCTTAAAGATCCTTAACACTAGAACTAGTTCATTGATTCATTTGTTTTTAATGTATTGGAAATTTGTTATTGTATTTCTCTGCATTAGCTGGTAAACAGCGAGGGAGACCAGCATGCGGGGAAATTTGAGTCAGAGAAACCAGAAAATTCTCAAATTTCTGAACATTACAAATCTGTTGAATTGACTGATTGTCTGTGTTCTTTGCATTTCAGGATCCTCAGTATTTTACGAACTGCGTTGGAGACAGCCCAAATTTCACTTTCACTAGAGGTGCATTTATGGTTTTGTCACCTACAGGCTATGTAAATTTTGCTGCCGTTCTCCCATTCTAGTCTAATTTTCTTGATTAATTTTTTCTCGAATTTGCCACACTGTGTTATATTCTCGCCTGGCACCTCTTTCCTCACTCTTGCAAATACAGCTGTGTCTCTAAAGTCACACTTTTAGTCACTCGCATTCTTGAACACTGTTTTGGTCAATCACTGATATTACCGTGTGAAGAGTACATTTATTTTTATTTGAATTCTATGGTTTTTAAATTATGGCTGTCAAAAAATAAGAGTTTATTACGCTTCATAAAATTTGTATTTTTTTACAATGTGAATTGTCATTCACAAAATTGCTTGAAGGGATATGTCGCTGTGAAACAATATATGCAGTCTAACCTTATTAATAGCGAAGTTCATTACAATGACAGTTTTTCCCCATGATTGTGAGCTCTTATTACACAGGACTCTTACTGTCTTTAAAATGGAATGTTTTGTATTGTTTTGCAATGAGCCCTCAGCTGACTGAAAATGATCTGCAGAGAAAATTCCCACTATGTTCTACATAGTTTTTTCCCTTTTCTTAAAATTGTTCTCAAGATTGTTTTACAGAATCACTGACATACAACATAGTTTATAGTATATTTTGCTTTGGTGCTTACTGTATTTTAATTTAAGCAACTGTTACTGAAATTGGATGATAAAAATCAATGAGTGAAAAAAATTGGTGAAGTTTTCAAACTTAGATTCAATAGTTGTTGGCAAGTCTGATAAAGAAAAATCTGAGAAAATTGTTGAATGGTTATTACTGAAACCCCTGTGGGGGGGGGGCTATTATAGTTATTATATTCCCCTGTGGCACTTCTAATGATTCGGTACATGTTGTGAACCTGATGCGACGTTTATACCTGTGTAATGCTTGTTACGCGTAGTGCTGCCATCAGTTTCTCTAATTAGGAGTGAAGTGTAATGATTGAATAATTACTGCATCATTATAGGCCTGTTGTTCTCTGTGGCGAGACTTTTCAGCAAGAGATCGGTTTGCATTTGTGTTTCATAGTTGGGAACCACAGAAAACCAATTTCAGCCGACCACCACTGCGGCGACAAGGGTTTGAACCCGGGTCCTCATGATGAGGTTTCATTACTATGCCTACTCGACCACCACCACAGTGACTTGATTGGCTGCTGGAGAATGTTTATTCAACATTGCGAAAATTTGCTAAATATTTCTGCGGTTTGCATGCTGCTTCTGTATATGAGGCTGTTATTTTGGGTACTAGTATACAGCCATAATGTAAATGAAACTGCAGTAAAACCCATCTTTATCTGAATCTCCAATCACCGAAACAACTAGAATAATTTTTTACTTATGCATATCCAAAGATACATGCAGAGAGGGTGAGTGATCACACGAGGTCAGTGATCAAAGAATAGGTTCAGATAGTTTATAAGGTAATTGTGTTAAATTTATGTGAAATTACATGAATGAAGTGAGCAATTTCTACAGTGTTCAGTATTTTATTAACTTTAAAACTCTTTACTTTATCCTTTTTTGCAGTTCTATGAAGATATTTATTCATATCCGCATTTTGAGAGTTTTATCCCCCTCTAGTTCAGATAAGATTTTCTTCTGCATTCAAATCCCAATCATAATCATTATTTTGCTCCCATTGGTTATTCGTTGCTCACTGAAATATTTGTTTCTGTGTAAACATGGCATAAAAACATTCAAACTTGGAATGGGACTAGTAAAGTTTTCTACAAAAATTTCATTTTTTATTTGGTTATAGCTTGACCTCCATGTGTAAAACCCCACTGATTGCATATTCAGCATATCTTACATTAAACTCTCTCAGAAATATCTTTCTCACGTATTTCAAGCATGTATCATTACAGATATAGAAAATGCTATGTGAGAATTCGTGAACATTCAAATTACTATTGAAACTTTCAACGCAATTTTAACCATAAAATACTTTGAGATAGGTGAATTGCAAAAATCATTGCAACTGAAAGTAGAATTAACATATTAATTAAATGTCTGCTGTATTGGGTGGTTTTATTATCCTCATAAATGACCACCAATTTGAAATCTGGGAAGGGGAGCATCCTCGAATGATATTACTGGATTTTAGCAGTTGGGATTTTCGAGTTCTTACAAAGTCTTGTTCAACCAACATTCTAATGAACCTAATAAAATGTGTAAAATCTCTAGATCATTTTTGTTAAATCAAATCCTTTTTGTCTATGCTTTGTCAAATTTTGTCCTCCCTCTTGTAATGTTTTAACTAATTTTTTTTTAGCTACTTTACTAAATTTTTTTTTCGACTATTGCTGATCATTTTTGGCCTATATATAAATCAAGGGCTTGGTAAATTGAAAAATTAAAAAATTAGGTGCCATTAAAAGATCTATAATACATGTTTATGGGAGCCCAAAAGTTCTCTCTTGGCCCAAAATTGTTTTTCTTTTCTGGAGCTTATTGACCTCTTTTATGTTGGTACATCCACTGACCTGGAATTTGTCAAACCCTCTGTCTAGTACAGGGGTGGCAAACAGCTGGCCTGTGGCCCGCGACAGGGTAAATGTACCGTGAAAAAATTAAATTTGTGATCATTATTTGAACTATCGGTTCCAAGAGCAGATTTCTTTATTAACAAACTGCTTACAAACTACAAACTTATTTCTAGTGACGAAATTAGTTTAATTACTGACTTATTAATTGAATTAATAATGGAGCGTCTTATACACCGAAGTTGCGCCACTGATGCGGCCCGCGACGCTATAGCTGACCTTTATGTTGGCCCGCGAACAGAAAGAAGTTCGCCACCCCTGGTCTAGTACAAACAGCACCCCCGGCCCTCAGGCTAAGATCTTTGCGGGGGGGCCTTCAGTCAAACTTTCCACTGGCCCTTCTATAGTTAATTTATAGTGTGAAAAGCAAAAACTGAGATGAGAATTTTTTACCGGGCCCCAGGGTTAGAGCCCTGACAGCTCCATTGTGGGGGACCATGACAACACCTCTTTTGAAGGTGTTGGTTTCCGTCCCATCACGTCCCCGGGGGCACCCGACCAGAAACAAAAGTATCTGGTTGGGAACCACTGATAGTCAATTGGTGGTGTGATTTTGATATGCCAAGAATTTTTTTTTGCTTGGGACACTAAAGATTCAATATTAAGCATTTTCGTGCAGATCAAATTCATAGAATATTAAGCATTTTCATTCAGATTAAATTCAACGAATACAAAGCGTTTTCATTGAGGTCAAATTCATAAAGTACGAAGCATCTTCATTTAAAGATCAAATTCATTAAGTAAAAAGCATTTTCATTCGGATCCAAGTTCGTTCAATTTTCTAGTGCAGTAATGTATTCTGGTATTCCGATTGCTTTGAATGTGCTATCGTGAAAATTATGATCTTTTTCCTCGAAATATTTTTTATGAAAGTTGTTTATTATCCATTGATTGGATGAAATCGCTCCAGTAGTATTTTCTCCAATGCTTTGATAAGATAGTTCTTTTTTCTGCCTGCTCTGTTTCGGCTGTTTTTCGCCGTTGACCCCCTTTGCTACTGCCTCTGTTGTCATGGAAACAGTGTACTAGTTTTGTTATCTAAACGCCAACATGAACATCATTTGAAGATTATGCTATTCAAAGTGACCCAATGCTGTTGCGTCAGGAATTTGGCATAGCGATAACTGTTTGTGGTTTTATGAGAATGAATTTTTTTTTTAATGGGTTTGAAAAACTTTTAGTTAACGAATCTCGGAATAAATGCCATTTTTTTCCTAAATAGATTTCTTACTAAGGAATGGTTCATCGGGAGGAGGTTGCAGGCAAATCTTTTCTATTAATGTGACAAGTGAGGTAGGGATCTCTCAGGAACCTTCTTGCCTGATCACATAGTGAGAACGTAGTGCACACACATAGTACAGTGGTATGTACCTACTCTCGATAATCCGGCCCATCCAGTAATCCGGCGTTTTTTAGGCGGATATTCTTCGAGTATATATATAAAAGAGGAAAACATGTCACTGTCTGACAAGGGCGTAGCGAGGGGGACTTGTGGGGGGGGGTCTGGTCCTCCCCCCCGAAATGTGAGAAAATTACTGAAAAAAGGGAAAAAGATGGCCAAATCCATTGTTCTGTCACTTTGGTTCCCCCCCCCCGAAGTGAAAGTGGTTCCCCCCCCCCCCCGAACGAAATTTCTGGCTACGCCCCTGATGTTTGAGCGCAGAAATTTATATTATTTGAATGGGCTTTTTCAATTGACTTCCAGTAATCCGGCGATTTCGGTAATCCAGCGCACACTGATCTGATATGTGCCGGAGTAGCGAGATTCTCCTGTAATGCTACAGTAAAAGACGATCAGAAAAAGCTTCTTCACTCCTCTTCCCCGTTATTTTATTGGATTAACTGTTTTATCAAATATATTCACAACCTTTCTTCATTGGACCTGGGTGAACTTCAATATTTTTTCAAGTACACTACATCTTTCATCTAAGTGACCCCAGATGTTGAATTCATTTTTCAAATCCAAAGCATTCCCATGAATTTCGTAGCTGTGCCTTTCGTCTATTCGTATAACCCTAGAATGTTACAAAACTTGATTGATTAAAGTGTCCTTGTTCAGTAATAATAAACGCATTAAAACTTCCATCTCTGAACTGCATCGACTTGAAACATTTTCAACGTTCATGACCCATTTAAAATGCGAGTCATCCGGTCAAGATACGTTAGTCGCTCCGAGCAACGATGAATTTTTCACCGGTGAGCCAGCCAAATTACTTGAACGCTGGCCATAATAGCGGTTTTCTTCTTTTAAAAGGGAGGGGGGGGGCAGAGAATTCTATTTAGCCTTTATGTACGGGCTCTCTCTTTGGACAAATATTTTTCTTTTGGTGACATTCAAATCGATAATACATTTTTTCCTCGCGCCCTATTCCTGTGCTTCCCCTCTCCCCAGAACTAAGCGCATTTCTAAATCCTCGTTGCTCATTAAGTTGGGTGACATTTTCACTTCAAATATTTTTCTCGCTGATAATTTCTTTGTATGGTTAGTTATGAAGTGCCTCTACTCAGAAATCGGGGAATTGTTCACATGGTGACAGTTTGTGATTTTTAGCATATTGTATATGTGTAGCTGCGTGATAACGGCTCATTCGTGATTTCGATCCCAGTATTTCGTGGTCCCAGTGTTCGTTTCATAGAAAAATAGAAAGGAATGGGATTTGATCTTTAAATAGTGTAATTCTACCGCTGCTCATTTTCCTATTAATCAACATATTTGAGATAATGGGGCGGGGGGCGGCGGCTCAAATGCCTCAGTACCCTAGGTTTCGGCGCTTATGCCAGGAGTTGCAGTAGTATGCATATGTTTTTGCTTCTCCTGAAAAGTTGAATCAAACGCACTTGCAAAGTTTTCACGCTATCGATATATGCATACACACACAAGCTGTATTCTGTGGACGAAATCCTAAACTACAAGAAAAGGCTCCATCAAAGACCATCCCTAGTTAAACATTTGTTCCAGGTGCAGGCCTCATTTGAATTGTGAATATTATTACCATAATATGTTCAAAATTGAAAAAAAAATATCAAGTTTTTAAATTGTAAGCCGTTTCTGGTCCGCTGGTCGCCAGTTTGCGGCTCTTTTACGCCAGTGGTTCTCAACCTTTGGAAGCGTGCGGCACGGTTGATGTCTTTATTTTTTGTTAGGCGGAGGCCCGGTCATACACACAGGGTGCTGAACCCATTTAGGTCAAGATAAATTTCTGATCTGAGTAAATATATGTTTTCGTACAGCTGTTAAAGGATTCATAGAGGGAGGGGTTTAAAGCTATCAAAAAGGGCTAAATATATTATAGAAATTTCATTGTTTTATTTGTACTGTCCAACATTAATGTGACAATTAACTGAATGCAAAGCTAATGTAAGTTACCTTCGACGTCTTTTTTTCCCCCGTCTATCATTTTTTTTGACACAATATAAACTTCAGTTCATTTTTTTTTGTCTTCTAATCGACAATATCACATTTTCAATAAATATCTTGTATTAAGTCCTATATTAAAAGTATAAAAAGATTTGTTTCGTGCTAGTTTGTGTTATTTTCATATGTCCAGTAAATAAATGTCTGGTATCTTAAATTTATCCAACCACATATAGTATTTTTTCTGCTTATAATTCAAGGATAATACGTTAAAAATATCATCTGAATTTGTTATTACGGATTTGTATCATTTGCAGTTTTTTCTGAGGTTCTAATATAAATATGTATATTTTCAAAACTAATAATATTTTTTTGGGAGATTCATAGATGTGCGAGTTAAAAAGAAATCGGTATTTCTTCTACAAAAACGTTATCAACAGCCTCTTCCATTCCTTGATTTCATCATTGATGAATGAAATTTGTATATACGGATTATATATACGCTACCGTGGACTTGTACAATGCCCAGTGTTATTTTTTCTCAGAGTTAGTGGTATGCGCATCATTTTCGATTGTACGCAAGAAAATGTGCTTTCTTAAATTTTTATTCAGAAGTTTTTAAATTGAATTTTTCTTTCAAGTTTACTTGAAAATTAACGAAGCCGTTAATGCGCAATATAGCCAGCGGTTAATGCGCAAGAACGAAATGCGAACTTTTTTTATAATTTAAGAAAATATTGCTCGTGATTGTGTCTTCCCGATCGATTAAGATCAGCAGAATTTCGAAGTCATTTTTTACCAATGAATGGGATAGATTTATGCTTGTTTTTTACTCCCATGCGCGAGTGACGCACTTGCGTCAGTGATAATTGTGTTGACGTCTACAGACAGTTCTTTTGGTGTGAACATATTTTTATTGCTGTTGACTAACCTTTCGAACTGGTGTTCTTTTTCCCAGCTTGGTAAACATTAGAATTGTCTATTGAGTTACTTAGAAAATGGGTAGGAGGGTTACATCTCTCTCTTCTTTCTGGCTGTTCTTAACTCAGCTGAGGAAATTCGGGTGCCTCATTCACACGATGGATAGTTCAAACAAGGCCGGAAAACCTTGAAATATTGGAAAAACAATCGACTTTTCTTTTTGACGAAACTATTTCCGAAAAATTCCGGATATATATTTTTTATTCAGAATTATGGGTACACCCATAAATGACATGCATTTTAAAGGGTTTGACTATTGTGATTAGATGATTTTTTTACAAGTCATCTAAAAAGAAATTTTATTTTCACAAATCAAAATTATTTGGGTAAATGTCACTAGTAACATTTTCGATTTAATGGTTAATTGGGGCCTGAATCGACAGCAGGCAATGGTATCGATACTTATTTACTCGATAATGCTTGGATAATACGATCTTTTTTTATGTTGCGGGAATTTCTGTGATCAGCTGATAAGTGAATCTCATTAATATGTGCAGTTTGCTGTTGGAAAAGGAATGCCGTCATGGATTTTTTTTTTGAATTCGTAATTTTCTGCGTATAATCCGCATATGAAAACTGGTTGTTACGTGTATCAATAATGATAAAATCTTGGTCATTTCTTCGACTCGCATCTGTGCGCCATGTGTTGCTTACGAATTTTTTTGTGAATTCTGTTTTAAAATATTGAGTTGGAATAAACTTCTCAGGAAAAAAAAAACAAAACCGGCAGACAATAGGTACTGCATACGCACTAAGAAATTAATTTTTTTTCCCGTATAAATCCGTGGATTTAGGCCAAATATAGATGAAAGAGCGGAGGTAAGACTTGAAAGTCTGGGCAGGGGGCATGATGATGTGAATTCATATACATGAGATCAGTCGACTCCGCCATTGACGATTGCATCCGTCCCCCCGTATCTCTGCCCATAGAAAAGAGAAAAAACTCCATAGAACTAACTACTCAACCGTACATGAACGCGTACTCTCTGGGGAATTTCTAACTAATTGGTGCATGACGGACAATGTTATGAAATACGAATTATTACGTTATTAACGTTATTGAACCCCGTTATAGCGGTCGCACCAACCCGCGTAGCGCCAGAAAATTTCAATGAACAATTCTTTCATATGCAGGGATTACACGGGTTCAAATCGTGATTCGTTATAACGGCAAACCCGTATAGTACTAGAATTCTGCTAAAAAAAAATGGTGGGGTTAAATAGGGATTTTACTATATTCCGTTTTGTGGGGGGGGGGGGGGAGAAAGGTCATGGTCGGCTTTGTTGTATATTCCGTCATATGATTGTCTAAGGTGCGCTTATAATGTGCTTCAAGTGAATCTCATCCATCTTCCAATCGGAAAGATCTGCCATCCATCTTCTAATTTGGAAAGAGGTACAGGAAGCTTTTTATGCCAATTTTAGTGATTATTGCAATAATTTTTTGTTATGGTATATAGCTTACATACTCCGTATAAACAAATATGAGCATGTGATAGAAATCACAATATAGACATTTTATTCATATGAGATGACCTCTTATTATTTCACAGGTGAAGAAAATTTTTTTTTCTTGGACAAATAAAAAGATTATAGACATTACAGTAAAACAAGGGCCTGTTCCTCGCAAGTTAGAGCCCTGAGCAAATAAAATTTTCAGGCCCACCTTTCTTGTATTGCTTTTTGAGGCATTGCTATCAAGTGTTATGTAACAATCATGCATAATTATCAAAATAAGTTCCGCTTTTTGGAAATATTGTACAGAAGGGGTGGGGAGAGGAATAGACTAAAACGCAAAAGAGCCAACTTTGGAGGCCCTAAAAATTTGTTGGATTGAGAAAGAGGAACTGAGTGAAACCTTTTTAGATACCCTCCCTACAATGGGCGGTTTTGAATAGACCCGCCCATAATCCTATACAACTGAGTATCCACAATACTATGTCGTGGATATTCTCACACTTGAACAGATTTTGATAAAAATCATAGGTGTCCAATTTAGGATCTATTGCTATGAGCAGCGAGTCTTTTTTTTTTTTTAATGATTCTATGACAATATTTTGTAAAGATGTGGGCAAACTGTTGAGTTATTTTATTTTTAATTGGCATTATTACTGTATTGTTTAGCATGCAATCAATATGTATTTTGGTTATCCTGAATCGTATTGCATCAATTGATGTCTAAGAAAATATTTCCAATTTTTTCTATTTGCAGTTGTAGGGGGAATTTCGGGAAGAGCCTGTTGGCTGTCTTCCATCACCAGCACCACCATAATGGAATCCGGATGCTGAGTGTGGTGCACGGAGATCTGAATCGGCTACAGAACCAAGTTAGAAACTATGTGGAGGATAAAATACGCCTCTGCCAGCCGGATAACATTCACATATGTGACGGCAGTGAGTCGGAGAATGATTATATGCTTAATTTGATGCAAAAGCAAGGGATCATCACTCCACTGCCTAAATATGAGAACTGGTAAAACTAATTTTTATAAAACATTTTCATTGCGGTATATTGCTATGTAAATAGCTTTGCACGATAAGTTCTTCAACCATTTTGGAGTTTGTGACTCTGCTGTTCTATAGTTCATGAGGAAAAAAAGCATGATGACTGAGAGAGATGTTTTGACACAAATCGGCATAACAAAGTTAAATGTAACATGAAATGCTAATCATTAATTGCAACATCAATCAATACTTTGCACATGCAAAATCAAACTCAAACATTGAGTACTATTTGGATACTGCTATGAACACAGTGATACTCACAAGAGCAACCGGTTGAAGATGACTGCTCTGTGATAGAATTATTTTTCTGTGTTTCAAAATCCATCAAAATGCTGTTATGAGGAAAAAACTTAGATGCAATCAGTGATAAATATTTGTCAATTGATCAATGCTTGGAAGAAATCAATAATATATATGCTTTTCTCAATAGTTGGTTGGCTCGAACTGATCCTGCCGATGTTGCCAGAGTTGAAAGTCTTACCTTCATGTGCACATCAAATAAAAGGGATACGATACCTATTCCTAAAGAAGGTGTCAAAGGCATGCTTGGAAACTGGCTCGCACCCAATGAATTTCATAAAGCATTCGACGAACGGTTTCCTGGTTGTATGAAAGGTAAATGATAGTTCTTGCTAAGAGGTTTTTTTTCTTTAATCTGCTTGTTTTTCCACAAGAGATGTTTGTTAAATTGTTACATATAGTGTTTTGAATTGTGATGTGGTTTTAACTTTGTGCAGATTGGGTGCCTTTTATGTTACAGGTTCTTAACTCAGGAGTCCTTGAAGAGATTTTTTTTAGACAGCCCAATTGGGCAATATTTTTTAGAACACAGAGATGTGTTCTTGAATGAGAAAAAGCATACTGAATGTTCTGTAAAGGGGTCCCTCGCCGCTCTTATCATATTGGCACAAAGGTTTTGTGGAATGCAAAGGTCAAGAACCCTTGCTTTGTGTAGGACTTGCTTCTGCCCTTTAAGTGGGTTTATAAATTTCAGTGATCAGCATTATAACTTGGGCAGTGGAAACAACCAAACCCTCTGCAAAATGCGACATCTTTTTCAAGAAGACTTTTTTTTCTCGGTTTTGCACAGGTGATGGTGTCCCCCCCCCCTAACTCCAAGAATAATAAAAAAAAAAACAGTGAAGAGAAATGCTCTCAAGATGTCTTATAATTTTGTAATTAATGAAATACAAAGCATCAAATTGGGCAAGATATAATTGCAGCTGAGAGGGTCAAGTGTGAGTAAGGCACCAACAAACACATACCTGGATTTCTTTTGATTTGATCCTCCATGACCTTCAAGTTATTTCAGCACGTGTTAGCATTATACAGACTTGATTGCTTTTCACTCTGAACAAGTAATAGGTACGTCTTCTACATTTGCATTTTTCAAGAAAGAAAGAGCTTTTGAGTAATGTTTACCCTGAAAGGAACACTCCTTTTTTACACACTGGTTACAATTCATGGATTACAAAACTCTTCATAATAGAGAGCTTTTGATCCTGATCCTTGGCCAATATTTCCTATCTTGTCTGTTCAACCCGTGCCAAATTTAAGTTAAAAGGCAAAAAAAAAAAAAGCTTGTCAATAAAAAAAACTCCAAAAATAGGTCCTGCACAGGTAGTTTTTTTTCTCAAGAAACACCAAAAATAGATCCGGCCCACGTAGAGATTTTTTCTTGAGGCACTCCTGTTTATCGTTAAACAAATTATTTGGATTTTTATTAACTACAAATTATTTAGATTATCTTATTGAGCGATGATTTCACAATCTTTTCTCTTTTAATTACTAGAAGGATTATTGTGCAATCATAGCTGTAATCGTGTAGAAATGATGACTAGAATTTATTGTTTTGATGCATTTAATAAAGGTTTTTACTTTGCAGGGAGAACTATGTATGTTATTCCATTCAGCATGGGGCCAATAGGATCTCCTTTGTCAAAAATTGGTGTACAGTTGACAGATTCTCCTTATGTTGTGGCGTGTATGAGGATTATGACAAGAGTTGGTGCTCCTGTGCTCAAAGTTTTGAAGGATGGTGAATTTGTTAAGTGTTTACATTCTGTTGGGCAACCCCTTCCGATGAAGAGTAAGTTTGTACCTCATTTATAATTAATTCATTAATTAATAGAGGAAAAACTATTTGTATCATGCATAAGCACCACAGAAAATTTAAAGCATGTATATGGTGATAATTTTCAATGAATACTGATGGTTTCTGGAAGTCCCTCTTAATTCAAGTTGACGGTGGTCAAGTGGTGCTGTTTAAATGTGGTGATTGCAATCTCATTTGTGAAGTGGAGCTATATGGGTGATGCCGTAGATACATGAAACAAGGAATTGTGAGGAAAAGATTTTGAATCATTTATTTTTATATCGATTCCTTCATTAAATGTTGGAAATGGCATCTCTGCCCACATTCCTACTCATACCAGATTCTTAATGCCTTTCACAAAATTTTAAGAGTTATCTATAATTTCAATTCCTCTGTGCTTGCCGAACTTCTCCACAGTTTGTTTCGTAATTGATAGCATATCTCCCTAACACAGTTTTGCTTCTCAAATAAAGTAACCATCCCAGTCTTTTAGTCAGTCTCCTGGCATCAAGCCTGGTTCAAACAATTATACTTCAATGTTAGAATATTTGTCACAACCTGTTCGATTTTCTACGAACCATAACTTGGACACCATTTTTTTTTCTAAGAGGTTGAACAAAAATATAAAAAATTATTGGTGCTTTGTTTGACAAAAATCTTTTTTCTACAAAAACATGACCAATTACCTATTCTTTTACTTCATTATTGGTAATGTGATTCACATCCATGGATTATAAGCAGGAAATTATGATATATCTGGGCAGTTGAGCCTTTCTGTGATTTTAAAAACAAAGCTATTCTCATTCTTTTTTTAATAGCCTACATATTTTTCATAAAGGTGGCTGAAAATTATAGAAATCAATGCAGTAAATTTGTGAATTGATTCAATATGTTCAGAAAGGTGTGGTTTTTATTTATGATGTACTTAGCGGTATTAAGCAGTTTTTGTTTCTGCTGTTCAATGATATCTATGTGCTCTTTTTTAAAATAATTTCAGTCTCGCCAATCAACAACTGGCCATGCAATCCGCAGAAAACTATAATTGCTCACATTCCAGACGAAAATGAAATTTGCTCATTCGGCAGTGGGTATGGAGGAAATTCTCTTCTGGGCAAGAAGTGTTTTGCATTGCGTATTGGATCAATATTGGCTAAGAGAGAAGGTTGGTTAGCTGAACATATGTTGGTAAGTAATGTATGCTGTAGCAATTTTTGCTTGCATTGTGGTTTAGTCTGTATCACTGGATTTTTGTGCTGTTTTATAGGCAGTGCTTGGCAAATCCAAGGTTGCCATGGTGACTAGAAAATCAGCATTGGCGCCTAAAGTTTTGTACATTTTATGATTGCTAAACTGGAGCGTAAGAAGGGCATAAAATGTTCTAATTTCATTGCAGTGTGTGCCTTCATAAGAAAAGGCCTCATTAAGTCGTGGAAAAATAAAAAAAAATATATGTATCAAAGACTGTTTTTCATAAGGAAAAATCATGCTTGGCTCTTTGGAAAATTTTTTGGCACCTAAATATCCTTTCTATTTGTCATGTCCTGCTTATTAGAAATATCTCATTGACTAAATGTTGAGGGACATGTCATAAGCTCATGAATCCCTGCCATAAATACTGTTTATTGGACTCATTGGAGTAAGGTTATAGAATTTCAAATGTCCCCGGACACTTAACAAATTTCAGTTCGTTGTGACATTCCCTGAAGAGCTACTAAACTATTATTGAACCACAAATTCCCCTCATACACATTTCTCAGGAGAATTTCAAACCAGATGGTGCATGTCAGAAAGTGGTTGTGTGAGAAAATACATGACCCTAACACACTTTGAGAAAAGTGTGCGCAGCGGATCTGAGGGGCGTCACGGCAAGCTGAAGATATTGATTTGTGTGCCTATTTATGCTTTAAAGTGATGCTTTTATAAGTGAAAATATCTAATAAACTATTCTGAAAGCCGCAGATGAACCATGGGAGGTGTTCAAGGGAGGTATGGGAGACAAATGCGAACCGCTACTTTAACTTATTTTTATTTATGATGTAAAAAATGTTTTTCAAAAAGCAAACCCCCATCCACAGCAGTCTGTAACATTGTACTAAAAGAAGTATTGAAACGATTTTATTCTCAAAAAATAACTTGCGGCACTCCTTGATTATTTTGCGATACTCTAAAGTGCTGTGCTATTATATTGTAATGATGATTACTTTTTATACGCACAAACTAATTATATTTCTATAATGGAAAAATACTGAACATTGTGATATAATACGAATATTTATCGATATAGCCGATGCTCATTTTTACAAGCTTGAACAATTAGTTCATAAATTTTAAAGTTTGCAAAGTTGACATTTCTGAGACGTGTTAGTGTGAAATATTTTTTTATGCCTTTTAGACATCATCTTAACAAGTTTTGACTAAATTGTAAATTGAAATATTGTTTTAAATAAAATTTTATGTATGTGAATTGCATAGTGATTAATATGAAATAATATGGTGAAAATATAGTGTGAATCGTATGCTATATTATATTTGTATTGCATATATTTCATAAACTTAAGATTAAATTTATTTTTGCAAATTTCAGATTCTTGGTATCACTAACCCAAAAGGTGTCAAGAAATATGTTGTTGCTGCTTTCCCAAGTGCCTGTGGTAAAACAAATTTAGCTATGATGAATCCAACATTGCCCGGTTACAAGGTTGAATGTGTAGGTGACGATATCTGTTGGATGAGGTTTGATGAAAGCGGGCAGCTAAGAGCCATCAATCCTGAGTATGGTTTTTTTGGTGTTGCTCCAGGTAATTTTTTTTACATAAAACAAAAGCGGGATGCCAAAAAATACAGGCAAAACTTGAAATACAAGGCAATCCAAAAATTGCCAGATTATTTCCTCTTCATATCCAAAGTTTAAATTGTATATGGGGTGATTCTAACAAAATTTGCCTAAATTGTGTTCCTTGCAGTTTACATTTGATATATTCGAGACAACTTTTTTTCATCAGCGTAATATTTATATTCCAGTTTCTGACAAGTCATCCACTCTGTTTTTTGATTTCTTTCATCAATAGATTTTTAAAATTTGCTTGAAGAAATTTCTATTTGTTAAGGCAAATGTCCCCCAGTCCATTTTTCAAATTTTGAAATAATAACTTCCTATCCCAAAACAAAAAAAAAAAATTTTCAATGTTTTTAGGACCAGTATATTTCCATATTTCATCTTTTTTTTATGATTTTAAATATTTTTATCAGTAGTTTGTAGACAAATGAAAATTTTACCCAGCTTTTTTTTCACCCATTCATGACATTAGGAAAACATTTGTTCATGTCCTACAAAACCAGTTGCTGCTACCTATCAAATTTTGTGGTGAGAATGTTAACAAGGATGTAGCCACCACTTGAACCTTCTTTTAAAGTGAATTAGAATTGTAAATTAATTCACAAATTAGGTTTATTTAGGAAAAAAAAGGTGTTTTTATTACATGTCCTTCTCCTGGCCATTTTGTTTTATGCGAGAAATATATAATTGAAAATTATTTTCACTTCACAATGTGTTTTTAGTTCTGACACATTTGTTATTCCTGAAAA